>NC_051083.1:63172061-63219561 GCF_004664715.2 Peromyscus leucopus | reverse complement strand
TTTCTTATAGCTTAAATTAATCCATTTCCATAAATCTATACCTTGCCACGTGGCTTGTGGCTTACCGATGTCTTCACATGCAGCTTGTCATGGTGGCAGCTGGCGGTGTCTCTGCCTCAGCCTTCTGCTTCCCAGAATTCTCCTCCCTCCTTGTCCCACCTACTTCCTGCCTGGCCACCTACTTCCTGCCTGGTCACTGGCCATCAGTGTTTTATTTATATAGAATGATATCCACAGCAGTGAGATTTTTTTCCCAGGTTAATCATTGACACGACTTTACAAATGATTATTTTTCTTGCATACTAGAAATTAACACTAGGGCCTTGAATATGCTAGATAAGTGCTCAACTGATCGATAGTTCCACCCCTGCATGCCTTATGTGACAATATCACCTGACAGAAACAGTTTAAGGGAGACAGGATTTTTTTCTTTTTCTTTTTCTTTTTTTTTTTTCAGAGCTGAGGACCAAACCCAGGGACTTACGCTTGCTTAGCAAGTGCTCTACCACTGAGCTGAATCCCCAACCCGGGAGGAAGGATTTTTATGTTTTTTTTTTTTTATTTATTTTGTATGTGAGCATGCACATTCCATGATGCACATATGGACTTTAGGAAGTTGGGTTTCTACATTCACCATATGAGTCCCAAGAATTGAAAGCAAGTACTGTTCCCCAATGAGGCAACTTGCCAGCCCATGTAAGGATTTGTTTGGCTCACAGTTTCAGAACACACAGTCCGACATAGTGGGGAAGGGTTGATGCTTCCTCTACTGCCTTGGCAATTTCAGTACTGTTTCTTACATCTTGATGCAGAGAATGGGGGGAAGTAGAAAGTCTGGGCTAGTACCCTCAAAGGTCTTCTTCCACTAATCTACTTCTCAAAAAAACACTACCATAACCAAGTAATCCTTGGCTGGGGACCAAGTTTTCAAACACATGAGCGTGGGGGGACATTTTATGTTAATATATTGAATTTTTTTGGTTGATTATGACACTGTCCTAGTAGTTAAGTTAGGAACCATGCTTTGGATGATTTACCATGTCAATCCTTCTATTTGACTTTCAGGATTCTGAGGAGTAATGGATCCATAAATATCTCAGACGGAGACATGGACAAAGGAACAGGTATGTCCTCCATTAGGTAAGTGATAGTTGACCATGGAAGAAACATTTTGCTGGTGTAGTGGCTCATGCCTGTAATGCCACCACTTGGGAGGCTGAGCCAGGAGGATGCAGGCAGGGCTACATAGTTAAGACCCATCCCAACTGAAGAAAAGGAGTAAGGGACGAAAAAAAGTTACCCCTTTTCCCTTTGGCTATTTTCTGGTATTTGTTGTATTCAATAGGTTTTCTATGACTGAGCTAGCCTGACATTTCTGGGAAAACTCTACTTCCCAAGGCTTCTGAATTCAGTCTGTTAAATTTGCTATTTTTAATTTTATTCTTTTTTTTTTAATTCATTAGTGTTTTATTTCCAGATCCCAATTTTGGGTGGGGAAGGTTGAAAGACTTTTGTCATTTGATGGAATCATTACTGATATGGTTTTTACCTGCTTATTCAAACTAAGGAGATCTCAAACATATGCCATGCCGTTAAATATGCTTTAATGGCATCATTTTAAAACTGGCACACAGTATCCACTGTATGAATAGAGGACATTAATTTACATTTGCTGTTTCGACTCATCTTAGTGTTCTGCCTTCCTTCTTTTCTCTTCTGAGCTGGAGATCTAATCCAGGACTGTTACAGGCTAGGCAAGCATACTTCCACTGAGCTACGCCCCCAGCCCAAAGTGCTCTCTTAACTGTACTTACATAGAGAACGCTACAGTTAGCATCCTTGTAGGTCAGTTGTTCAATATCATGCTTATCTCCTGAGATTGGATGAAGTATACAGTCCCTCTAATGAATATGAAGATAGCCATTTTTCCACATTCCACATTGACTCCAGTAAACTGTATTAAGTGATTTTCGAAAAAATTCACCAATTGCAAGATAAATGTAGTAGTTCATGCCTATAATGCCAGCAATTGGAAGACTGAGGCTGGAATATCACTGGAAGATGGAGTCCAGCATGTCCTTTGTTATGTAATTCTGTTCTCCAAAATACCACAAACAAGAAAAGAAAATTTTTTTTTTACTGTTTGTGAAAGCAATTGATTCTTAATGAAATAAAGCAAGCATAGTGTTTTTTGGCTCTTCGAGTTTTATTCCTCTTTTAAATTTTTTGTTGTTGTTGTTGTTTTTCGAGACAGGATTTCTTTGTGTAGCCCTGGCTGCCCGAGAAGTAGCTCTGTAGACCAAGCTGGCCTTGAACTCAGAGATTTACCTTCCTCTGCCTCTCAAGTGCTCGGGATGAAGGCTTGTGACATCCGGCCCACCCTCCACTTATATTGTAAATGATTCTCTTTATTGTTTGTATTTGTGAATGAGTTAGTGAGTGCAGATGCTCACTTGTTATCAGTGTGTGCAGAGAGCAGAGGACAATATTTGAGAGTTTGTTTCTCTTGTTTCTGCTGTTTGCTTGTCTTCATTTTTACTGCTGTGCACTCCAGGCTAGTTCGCTTGGGAGCTTCACGAAATTTTGCTGTCTGTACTTTGCGGGTGCTGGCTTTACAGATAGGTCCCGCTAACTCCATCTTTGTCCATGTTTAGAGCCTTTACCCACTGAGCTATCTCCTTGGCCCTCCTTAACTTCTCTTGCAATGCATGGTCTCAAGCATGTTAGGCAATTTGAGTTTCCTTTTTGTTTGTTTGGTTTGGTTTGGTTTTTCAAGACAGAGTTTCTCTGCGTAGCCCAGGCTGTCCTGGAACTAGCTCTGTAGACCAGACTGGCATCGAACTCAGAGATTCATCAGCCTCTGCTTCCTGAGTGCTGGGGTTGAAGATGTGTGCCACCACTGCCTGGCTAGCAATTTGTGTTTCTTACACTTGAGTTGCAACTCTGTTTATTTGATTTGTTTTTGTGAATTTGACGTTTTATTGGGGTTTAAAACATGGGATGGAAATGATCAGCTTTGGAGACAATTGTTTGGTTTGATTTGATGTTTTTGAGTCAAGGTATCATACATAGCCTAGGGTGTCTTGGATCTCACTATGTATTCCTTGCTGGCCACAAACTCATGGCAGTTCTCTTGTCTCAGTTTCTTAAGGACTGAGATTAAGACTTGAGCCACTAGGCTTGGTCCCATATTGAAATTTATCATCTCATATTTCAGATATTTCGTCTAGCCTACCTTACAGATACTTATGTAGCTAGCCCCAGTATCTTTTCTTTTCTTTGCGACCTCTTGTTTGCTTGTTTTTCGTTTTTACTTGAGGCAATGTTTTGCTACTTATTCCAGTCCAACCTCAAATTCATAATCCTCCTGCCTTCTCCTTCCAGGTACTAGGATTGCAGGTATATGCCACTAATAACATGCCTAATTCCACTTTTCATAAGATGAACATAAGTATAATTTCCTGTAGTTTATAATCCATTCATGTTTGCAATCTTTATGTTGTTTTGGAATAGGTTCTTTTTGTGAGCCACCTTGTGGTTGCTGGGAATTGAACTCAGGACCTCTGGAGGAGCAGCCAGTGCTCTTAACCTCTAAGCCATCTCTCCAGCCCGGAATAGTTTCTTTTTAAATGACATTTTTATTAATTGTTTGAGAATTTTATATACTATGTTTTGAACCTATTCTCCCTCCTATCCCAAGAAACAGGATCTTACATAACCCATGCTGACCTTAAACTCAATGTGTAGCCTAGGATGACCTTGGATTTCTCATTCCTACTTCTTCACTCTCTGATTAAAGGCCCAGGGCTATTTTTTCACTTCAATGGTTCTGGGCATCTAACACTGGCCTCGTGAACTACTAAGCTTGTAAATGCCAGTGAAGCAGCAATCTGCCCTTGAGCTCCACATATTTACACTCTCTTGACATTTTCTTTTGAGATGAGATCTCATTGAGTTGCCCACGCTCTTATTAAACTCACCCTACTATAGCCCAGGCAGTCTTTGAAATTGGGATTGTCCTAATTTAGCCTAATCCCACTCCCCATGCCCGGAATTGTAAATGTGTGCCATGGGGCTGGAAAGATAGCTCAGAGGTTAAGAGCCCTGGCTGCTCGTCCAGAGGTCCTGAGTTCAATTCCCACAACTCACATGGTGGCTCACAACCATCTGTAATGAGATCTGGTGTCTTCTTCTGCCGTGCAGACAGAACACTGTGTACAAAATAAAGAAATAAATCTTTTTTAAAAAACGTAAATGTGTGCCATGATTTATGACTTATTTGTGAATTTTGTGTATAATTTTCTTATTTATTTTATTATTATTATTATGTGTTTTGTGTTTTTTGGTTTTTGTTTTGTTTTTTTTTTTTTGCTTTTTATTTTGGTTTTTTGAGACACGGCTTTTCTGTGTAGTCGGGCTGTCCTGGAACTCACTCAGTAGAACAGGCTGGCCTCAATGTCGTAGAGATCTGCCTGCTTCTGTCTCCCAATTGCTGGGATTAAAGGTGTGCGCCACAACTGCCCACCGTAATTTTCTTTTTTAAAAAAATTATTTATATTAGTTGTTTTCCTACAGATATGTGTGTACACCTCAGGGGTGCCTGGTACTTTGGAGGCCAGAAGAGGGTGTTGGATTCCTTGGAACTGGAGGAGCTACAGGTGGTTGTGAGCCTCCATATGGGTGCTAGGAATTGACTCAAATCCTCTGCAAGAGCTGACTGTGCTCTTACTTTCTGATCTATCTCTCCACCCCATCCCCCCCCATAATTAGTTATCTTAATGTCTAGCACATTCGGGGTTGGGAGGTACACTAAGGGTATTTGTGAAGACCTCAGTACTACTGAGTTTCAGAAGCTCTCCAGTGTTCTACTTCTAACCTAATATACTATTCTCCCAGCTCCTCTTTCTTTGGATTGTCTGCTCAGCTTTGCTACCACTGGCTTATGCTTTCATGGGGATTTGCAAAGTTTTCATATTTAGGTATTATAGTTTCATTTTTATGGGCTGTATGGGTTTTGCTGTTGTCGCATAAAAACAAATAATAGGCGATGCATAAACACATGAGTGCATTTGTGTTTAAAAAGAACTATTTTATAAAAAGTGAGTGAGCTTTATTGGTGTGGAGGCTGCAGTTTGCCAACGCCTGTTTTATTACATTTTGCTCTTATAACCTGTATTTATGTTTCCAATGTTCATGACTGATTCTCTGCTATAACTTTTTTGAAGATTCATTTATTTTCTGTGAGTGTCTTGCCTGCATGTATATAAGTGTATCACATGTGTGCAGTGCCCGCAGAGGTCAGAAAAGGGGGTGTTCGGCACCTAGAACTGGAATTACAGAACCCTGGGTTCTTTGTAAGAACAGAAAGTGCTCTTGACTGCTGAGCCAGCGCTCCAGCCCCACCTTGGTAAAATGTTGGAGGTTTTTTATTTGTTCATTTGTTTTCATTGTTGTTTGTTTTCTTTTCTGAGGCTCTGCTCTTTAGCCTAGGCTTGAACTCACTGGGTAGCTCGGGTTGGTTCGAAACCTGCAGTGATTCTCAAGACTCCACCAGAATTAGAGATGTTGCTCTTCTCAAATGGCGTGCGTTTCTCTCTTCAGTTTGTGGCTACTGATGACCTGTTTCCATAGCACAGGGTTGTTTTGTTTTGTTTCAGAGAACACAGGTCTTAGCTAACTAACCTCGGGACTTCCTGTGTCATTAGTGTCATGTACTGTGCTGTGGAAGTGATCGATTGTATTACTGCAGTATAATTCCAAGTAGCTGTATTCCTTCTGCCCTAGTTTGCTTACTCTGAGAATGATAAAACACGGACCAAAAAAACTTGGCGAAGGAAAGCGTTTATCTAACTTACATGCCATAGACTACAGCCGAGGTAGGACCGTAAGAGGCCATGGAGGAATGCTAACTGGCTTGTTCCCCTGCATTGCTCTGCTATCTTTCTCCTACAGCCCGGGCTCACCTGCCTAGCAGTGGCACAACTAATGGGCTCTGGCCCTCTGCATCACTCGGCAATCAAGAGAATTCCCTCAGATATGGCCACAGGCCAGTCTAATGGAGACACTTCCTCAATTTAGGTGCCATCTTCCCAGGTGTGATTAAAAGTCAAAATTACCTATCACCATTTGAAAGGATATTCCTCTCACTCCATATGTCACTGTAGGAGCAGGCTGAAGTTTCTGAAACTTGTCTCTTAGGTAGTAGTATCATGGCTTGCAGCTTGTCTCTGGTTTTCTGTGCATGTCACCTTGCCTCTGCTGCCGAAAGGTGTCGTCATACTGTCTCCTTAACATCTTATCTCCATGTGAAGGATTTTCCTTCACTCCTCACTGGAGCTTTTTTTATGATCTATGGGCATGGCCTGCGTCTTTCTCTGTCTAGAGTGTGCTTTAGCTCTCATTGCTGTCCAGTGTCTTCAGTTTTTCAAACTGATTCCTCGAGGCTTGTGATGTTCCCTGAGACTGTGGCTATGGCGATTCCTGTTTGTCAGGTCTAAGCCATTTTCTACTGCTGTTTGTTTTGTGTGATTGTCTTTTCTCCCTGTGTATAAATCAAAATTGCTTCATCCTGTTTACCCTACTGTAGATGAATAGTTTCTGCTGATTTATAGCTCTTGAGTCATTCCTTTGCAAATTGATTCATAACTTGATCTGAATCTTTCATGATTCTTCCATGGAGTGTTGTGTGTTCTTTCATATATCCATTTATCCATTAGCTGGCTTTTGTTTCTTTCTTTTTGTCTACTTTGTTTTTGAGACATAGCATCCTGGAACACAAGCTGGCCTCAAAATTGCTTTGGTAGGTGAGGCTAGCCTTGCATTCCTGATCCTCATGTCTCTACCTCCCAAAGATGAGATACAAGTATATACCTCCATACCTAACTTGTGTGTATTTATTTATTCAGTGCTGCTAGGGATTAAACCTAGGGTCTCACACAAGCTAGACTAGTGTTCTCCCATTGTGCTATATTGCAAGTCTTTGTTTTTTGCAACTTTAAATTATATAGAATTTTGTCACCTTGTCCTTGTTAGAGGAAAATTTTGTGGTATGAAAAATCTTGGGGTTGGGTCGGGCGGTGGTGGCACACGCCTTTAATCCCAGCACTCAGGAGGCAGAGGCAGGCGGATCTCTGTGAGTTCGAGGACAGCCTAGGCTACCAAGTGAGTTCCAGGAAAGGCATAATGCTACACAAAAAAAGAAAAAAGAAAAGTCTTTGGCTGTTGACCAGCTTATGGGTACATGTCCTAACGTCCTTGAATGTGATCCCTTTTTTTGGGAGGTGGTGTGGGGTTGTCTAACCAGTTGTGGGTTTAGTGTATACATACTTAGCTACAAGAATGGTTTCTTAGCCGTGCTTATTTGATTGTCTTTTCAAATTTCCTTAAAAAGAATTTGGGCATGGTAGGAGTGATATTGTTTGTTGAATTCTGAATTGAATTTAAAACATTTTTGTTGCAGCAATTTTCACATCTCTCAAGGTGACAAAATATCTTTCTAGTGGACATAAGTTGTTATTGTTTGTTTTATTTTGCTTTGTTTTAAATATGGTTCCTCCATCTTGTATTCCTGCTGAGGCCATTCCAGGTTGAAGTAGAATTTGATTTCCTTGATGGAAAATCTTATGGAAAACTACCCAACTCTATTCTAGAAACCCAAGGTCAGGATGTCCTAGCTAACTTATCTTACCTTCTGTTAAACTGTTTGTTTGTGCAGGAACCCCTCCAAAGTAACTGCTTATCTTAGTGACAGTTAAACTGCCTGCCTTTTGCCGGACCCCTCCAGGTAATGACTTATCTTAGAGACTGCCTGCCTTTTGCCGGAACCCTCCAGGTAATGGCTTATCTTAGAGACCACCTGACTCTGCAGGATCCCCTGCCGGTAATAGCTTATCTTAGAGACTGCCTGAATCTGCAGGACCCCCTCCAGGAATGGCTTATCTTAGGGACTGCCTGACTCTGCAGGACCCCCTCCAGGTAATAGCTTATCTTAGTGACTGCCTGAATCTGCAGGACCCCCTCCAGGTAATAGTTTATCTTAGTGACTGCCTGACTCAGCAGGACCCCTTCCTGGCAATGGCTTATCTTAATGACTCCCTGCCTCTGCAGGCCCCCCTCCAGGTAATGGCTTATCTTAGGGACTTCCTGCCTCTGCAGGACTCCCCTCCAGGTAACAGCTTATTTTAGCGACTTTTTAAACTGCCTGCTGTAGCTGCCAAATGCCATGCCAGGACATGGATTTTGCTTTCAAAAACTTTGTGCTCTGGACACTCAGGGCTTTTACTAGGTGCCCAGATACTTGGGTATTGTTCCAGCCGACTGCAATAAAGACTTTCATTTGACTATAAACTCTTTGAGTAGTCATCTCTAGGAGGCTACTGCTATCACATGCTCACCAAGTGTACGTATTCAGGGTCTCCTTTCTCTTCTTCATTCCATGGCAAAAATCTAGGATTTTTTTTTCTTTTTTTCTTTAAGATTTATTTATTATGTATAGTGTTCTGCCTGCATGTGTTCTTGTAGGCCAGAAGAGGGCACCAGATCTAATTGCAGGTGGTTGTGATCAACCACGTGGCTATGGAGGACCTCTGGAAGAACAGTCAGTGCTCTTAACTACTGAGCCATCTCTCCACCCCCCAGGTCTTTTCTTTTCTTTTTCTTTTTTTTTTTTTAATGTTCTTTAGGACTATCAGAAAATGAGCCTAAATTTCCACCGTGATGAACTTTGTAGCTCACCTTGTAGAGCACTTGCCCAGTATCTCTGAAAGACCTGGATTCAATGCAACACTCTGGGATGAGGCAGCCAAAAAGAAAGATAGGAATGTTTTGGAGACACGTTCTTTCCTCCTTTTCTCCTTTCCTTTCCATCTTTGTTTTCTTTCTTTTTTTCTAGGGCCTCTCTTTATATCACGGAAATCACTCCACAATTCTTCCTGGCCTTCAACTCTCTGCCATTTTCTGCCTATGCTTTCTAGGTGCTGCGATTATAGATGTGTGCCACTGTGAACACCTTAGTAGCTAAGACTTCCAAAATTGTCAGAAAAAGGGGATTTTCCAAAAGTCCCTAACCAATTTGTTAAACCATGGACCCACTGAGAGGCTATCCCACTTTGTTTTGTTTTGTTTTGTTTTTCGAAATGGGGTTTTACTACGTTACCCATGCTGGTACTAAACTCCTGAGTGATGGGATTTATAGACTTGAGGATTATGAGCTCTGTTGTCCTTCTTACTGTTGCTTCCTCAGTATAACTGCTCTGCTGAGCTCACCTAATGACAGGTTTTTGGCAGTCCTGCTGTGGGCAGGTCATGGTGACTGGGATAACATGCAGTTACAGGTGTAAGGGTACCTAAATATGGTGATGCCACTTTGAGATGGTAGTTGGTTCAGACACAGTCAGGAGACTGAGCATCAGGAGTAGATGTTCATGCTGGCCTATGCCGTTGATGTAGCTAGCTGAGCTACCCTGTCTCTCTGCTTTGTGTTTGTTTTATGCCTCTGACTAGGTACCAGCTCTCCTATCCACTTCTGTGTTTCTCTGGTTCATATATTTGGCTAGCTTTCCTCTTGCTTCTTCTTCCTCTTGATTTGCTTCCTTATGCTTTCTCATTAGCTTAGGCCTTCATGGCCTCATCTTTGTGTTGCGTTCTGGCTTGCCATGCATCCTTTTCTTTCACCTCCGTTTACTGATTCCTTTAAATAGCCCAATTCCAATAACTCAGAACCCAAATTGCTAGACCTGCCCAGTTCTAGTTTAGCTTGGTTTATATGATAATGCCTCTGCTTTTATTCTGCTTGTTTCTGATGTACAGTTAACAACTGACTTCTCCCATCCTCTGTTTCAGGGGTTTCAGTTGCAAATGGCTGCAGGATCCAGATGGGTACATGTGTGAGATGGTTCCTGGTATTCACTGTCTTCCTTTTCCTTGAAAAGCTGGTTTTTGTGTTGTTTTACCTTTGCTATTCTTTAATTTATCGTAAAGGTTAATGGATGCCAAGAGATAAGTGATTCTCTAAGAGAATGGGAGAGTGTTTGAAACCCTGACCAACCTAATGTGCAAAACACATCTAAAGGGAAAGGCTAGGCTAGTACTTGGCTAATGCTAATGTCTGGTAAAGTCAATCCAAGTTTGTCAGAATTTCTGGCTCTACAAGGCAATATGGATAGCTTCAAAGGATTTTTGCTTCCAGTGTTTTCAGGACACCAGAGTATGTTTACAGCTGCTTTAATAATCTCACAGCCTCTGCTTCTTTGTAATTGTATCATTGTCATGTTACCTTATTCTTATGTTATGAAATAAGGGGATGTAGAACAATTGCTGTTCAATTCAGGATGAAACCTGGTAGGTTCCGTGGGGCAGAGGTCAGAACTACTGGACCACAGTTTTGAATGTATTTGAGTAAGTTAGAATGAAATAATCTAGGAAAGAAAAGATCATTATATGTACATAAAAACAAGAAAACAGTAGCCCCCATCTGGTACTAAGAATAAATATTATTGTACATTTTTTTTGTCCTAGCTATATGTTTGTGTATCTTTCATTTAATGTAATTGTTTTCACTACTGTGGGTTAATTTACTTTACTAAATACTGAATGAAATGCCATGAACAAACTATCATGCCCTGTAAACATGTCTTCTTAGCAATACAATATTGCTTTAAAGTCAAGTGACATTTAATGTTTACTGTACTGTATGGTAAGCTGTTTTCCTTTTTCATGTTACTTACCCAGCTATTTAAGACTTTTAAATTTTTCTGCGGGGTGTGTGTGTGTGTGTGTGTGTGTGTGTGTGTGTGTGTGTGTGTATTTGTGTTTCCATGTGTGTTGGTGTCTATTGATATCAGTTGTCTTCCTCAGATACCACCTTATGATTGAAGCAGAGTCTCAGTGAACCCAGAAACCTCCAGTTTGGCTAGTCTAGGTAGACAGCTTGTTCTGGGCAGTCCCTGTTTCCACCTCACAAGCACTTGGATTACAAGTGAGCTATTATGCCCACACTATCCAACGTCCAGCTTGTGCTAGGGATCCTAACCTGGGTTCTTAAATTTTCACCGACAGTGCTTTGCCACTGAGCCCTCTCTTCAGCCCCAGGTTGTTACTGCTTTACTTTGTTTATTAGAAGGGGGGGGGGGAAGACAGTGAGGGAAGGAACACGTACGAGGGAGATGTTGATTTGTTTTGTGTGTTCCCCTGTGGAAGGGCCATAGCAGGCTCCTTGAGGTCAGAGGACAACATGCAGAGTCTGTTCTCTCCACCTTGTATATATTGGGTTGTTGAGCTGAGGTTGTCATGTGCTGTGGCAGGTTCCTTTACCTGCTGAGTCATCTCACTGCCCCCATAGGTTTGGTTTTGTTTTTTTGTCTTTTTCTTCCTGTGGTTCTAAGATAAGGACCCAGGACCATGTACCAAGTGTATGCTAGGCAAACATTCTATTGCTGACTTGACCACATGGATCCATGCCTACTGATGTCGGGTGGTGGTGGTGCACGCCTTTAATCCCAGCACTTGAGAGCCAGAGGCAGGTGGATCATTGTGAGTTCCGAGGCCTGGTCTACAGAGTGAGATCCAGAAAAGGCGCAAAGCTACACAAAGAAACCCTGTCTCGGGGGAAAAAAAATGCTAGGTAAGTTCTCTGTGAGCCATGGCCTTAAGCCCTATTTTAAGTCGCCCAGGCTGGCCTTGATCATGAAGTGTTTCTGCCTCAGCCATCTGAGTAGCAAGAATTATGGCTCTACACATTCTGCCCTCTCCCAAATCTTTGTTAATAATTGTTGAGACAGGCTCTTACTGTGTAGCTCGGCCTGGCCTAGAACACAATCCTCCTGTCTCTTTTTGAGGGCTGGGGTGCCAAGGCTAGCTCACTTAAGTCATTTTAAGTATATGGTGTTTCTCAAGAACTTAACTGGAAGTTCCTCAGTCCTCTCACAGATAGTAAAGGATAGGGATCATTGAGAACTTCATTGATAATTCACCATCACTGAAAAAGTTTTCTCATTCATAAGTCCACTATAAGCAGCCACTGCTGTGTTGCTCAATGTTTCAGGTAGATTTGCAAGTTGCCTTGGTATTAAAGTCTTGTGATAGTGCTCCTAATCTTTTTCAGCTGCATTTTGCTGAGCTTTCCACATCACTTCCTGTCTAACTCTATTTCATTATGTACCCAAGTCCTAATTAATATTTGAAGTGAAGTCTGATGGCATATTTCAATTCTGTTTCTAGGGGCGGTGCCCCATTGCAGGGTATATATAGCTCTGGCTGCATTCCTCTGAATGTTAATAGTTGGCTCCCCGATGTGGCAGGAGGGAGACTTAACCCTGCAGCCTGAGGAGGTCCCTTTCTACTTAGAGAGTGTTACGAAGGTAAACCTGGATGCTTGAGTTTCAGGGTGAGCACAGTGAAGCAAAGTTAGCAAGCTTATTAAGTATTTAAGCTCATGGGGTGGTGGGGGAAAATACAGTACATAATCACAAGGCTTCTTGAGAGTTGAGATTAGATATATTTACAATGTCTACGTATATCTCCTGGTGCTTTTGAAACTACGTGTCACAAAGGATTATAATAAGAATTAAAGATTACTCAAAGCTTAAACTTTCAAGTTTAAACGTTTAGTAAGAGTATTTGAGCTGGTATACTTACTTCAGATCTTCAAGAATTTTCTTTTGTAAGTAAAATTATAATGTGGCCTGCTTAAGGGTGTAATCAATCTGACTCTCAGGACAAAGACCTGAGACAGACTTTCAGGCACCTTTCAGGGGTCTGGCACAGGGCATTGTAAAAGCTGACAATGAAATTCCTTTGTTTTATCTTTGTGCTTTGAGTCTTAAAGATAAGATAGGTTAGGCATCTCCAGATTTTAGATACTCATGGATGATTAACATCAGCCATCTAATCAAAAGGGAAGAAAAGAGAAACTAAAGGCAGAGATTTCTGTCCTTGTTTTAGTGACCTTTGGACCAAGGTGAGGACAAGAGCCATTCCCTTTAGCAAAAGAAATGCTAAGTCCTTGTTTCCAAAATCAATGTATGGTATTTCATTAAATCGAATCAATATATTAAAAGATATTACATGCCGGGCGGTGGTGGCACACGCCTTTAATCCCAGCACTCGGGAGGCAGAGGCAGGCGGATCTCTGTGAGTTCGAGGCCAGCCTGGGCTACCAAGTGAGTTCCAGGAAAGGCGCAAAGCTACACAGAGAAACCCTGTCTCGAAAAACCAAAAAAAAAAAAAAAAAAAAAAAAAAAAAAAAAAAAAGATGTTACATGTATTGGTTAACACAGCCGAGCAGGTACACACACTCAAATAAATTTTTTTAAATAAAAGGCACATGACCATCTTTTCAGTTTGCCAATTCTTTGTTTTTTAATGATTTATTTTTTATTTGGGTTGGTGTTTGACCCTCTTGTATGTCTATGTGATTATGTCAGATCTTGGAGTTACAGACAGTTGTTTGGTGCCATGTGGGTGCTGGGAGTTGATCCCAGATCCTCTGGAAGAACACCCGGTGCTCTTAACCACTGATCCATCTCTCCAGCCCCCAGATGGCCAATTCTGAGTCTCTGAGTTCAACTGTCTGGTTTATCACATTTGTTTATTTATTTATTTTGTATAATCTGTGGGTAAAGACTATTACAGAGATTCACCTGCCTCTGCCTCCCGAGTGCTGGGATTAAAGGCGTGCGCCACCACCACCCGTAATTTTTGCATTTTTATTGCTTGAAAAAAGCCAAAATATTATTTCATAACACATAGGAATTAGAAATTCTCATTTCAATTTCTGTCAGTTAAAATAATGTTTTATCAGAGCTTAACCACTCATACATTGAATATACTGTGGTGCTCCTATATAGCTTAAGCTACTATATAGGAGAATAAGGAGTAACCAAGACCCCAGAGACCTGCACAAGCCTCAAACACTGTTCATTGACTAAGCTCCCATGTGCCTCTGCATTGTTTTTAGTAGCTTTAAATGCCAGGGTTGAGACTTTATTATTGGCCAACAAAATGGTCCTCATTTTATTACATTGAGAGCAAAGGCGACCACATTTCTTTACTCCCAACTGTTCCCCATAGGCTGGCAGAACCTAACCCTCTAAATTCCAAATTGCTTGCTAGATTTAGAGAAAAGCCTCTACCAATTTCCAACTCTAGGTGGTTATTGCCTCAGAATTTCGTCTCTATCTTATGTTTTTCCACTCTGTCAAGTTTTTGTGCTATTCAGTCGGTTCCCCCAACTTTTTTCTTGTTTTGTTTGTTTATTTTGGTTTTTTGATACAGAATTTCTCTGTGTAACAGCTCTGGCTGTCCTGAAAGAACAGGCTGGCCTCAAACGCAGAGTCTACTACTGTTCCGGGCCTCCCCGTTGCTGGGGCTAAAGACATGTGCTTCCACCATTCAGTTAGGGCTTGAATTCTTAAATGTTGGTGATCAAAGCACAGCACCACTGATTCCAGCAATCGGACCTGTTAACTCAGTCACTGTTGGATTGTTGGCAGGCAAGGTCTTAGATGTGAGATACTTTGACAAACGAAAAGAACCTAAAACTTACATAGGAATTTAAAAGGTAAAAGGTAAAAACTTACAAGAATGTTTAAGTAATATGAACGTATGACCTGAGTTCTATATGGGATTTCATTGACCTAGGATGATTCCTCTGTCATTAGAGTAAATCTCTGCATCCCAAGTAGTTCAGTTTGTTTGTTTATCTATCTATCTATCTACTTATTTATTTATTTATTGGTTTTTCGAGACAGGGTTGGTTGGGCCTTTCCTGGAACTCACTCTGTAGACCAGGCTGCCCTCAAACTCACAGAGATCCGCCTGCCTCTGCCTCCTGAGTGCTGGGATTAAAGGTGTGTACCACCACCGCCTGGCTTCTGGTAGTTCAGTTTAAAGTCATTTATTTCTGCTTCAGTTCGTATTTGTATGTGTATTTGCATATGTGTACGACTGTACTTTCATGTTTACGCAGTCCTGATGATCAACGTTTGGTAGGATAGGAGGTTTTTTAACCTAGAATTTACTGATCAACCTTTGTTGGCTGAGCTAGCTAGCCCCAGGGATCCTTTGTTTTCCACCTCACACCCCAGAGTTCTTTCCTTGGTTTTTTCGTGGGCTCTGGGGATCCAGAGGCAGGTCTTGATGATTGAAAGGTAAATATTTCACCAACTGAGCCATCTCTCTCTGAAGGATCTCAGGTTTGAGGTTCAAGAGTGACACAGACAAATTGTCCTTTCAGGTAAGACATTTCTTAATATTACATACAAAAGGCAGCCAGGGCTCTAAGGAGAGTGTATGCCCCAGCTAGAAACAATATGGCCAGGCATTCGAAGACAGCTAAGGTTCTTGAGACAGACAAGGGATCCCTCCTTCAAGTTCCCAGGAAGACGAATGTCATGTACTCTAAGGATGTGGGGAAGCAGGGAGGAGAAACATCGTGAGTTGAGGAATTCACATTGTGGTGGCCCTGATGTATGGAAGTCTGGTAATTTGAGCCTAGAATCAGCATTGGAAAGTGGGAAGGCACTTTTTTAAAAAGTGCATATCACCTGCATTCCCATGGAATCCATACACTTGGAGAGAGTGTTCTGGGTTACACATGAACTAACAGGCTGTATATAGGATGCTTACCATTTCATACAGCATGTGTAACGGTACAGGGACAAAGAACTTATTGCAAGGAGATATGACCTAACTGCTTAAATCTGGCTGATCCATAGTAGGTACCCAGTAAAGTTGAATTAATGAGTCTCTTGCCGTGACTATTAATTTTATAGGAATCATCTCTCACATACAGTTTTTTATGTTAGGAGTATAACATGTTTACATGATTCAATTGCCTTGAGAGGCAGATGTCCATGCAGGTCAGAAGAGGGTATAGGTTTCCCTGAGACTAGAGTTATAGATGATTCTGAGCCACATGTGGATGCTGGAAATGAACCCAGATCATCGGGAAAAGTAGTCAGTGCTCTTAACTACTGAGCAATTTCTCCATCCCTTGATAATGTGTGTTTCGTTTTATTTGTTTTTATGTTTTTGAAAAGCAGTCTTGCTATATAGCCTATGCTGACTTTTGTACTCAGTATATAGTCCAGGTTGGCCTCAATTTCACAGTGATCTTCCTGCCTCTCAGCCTTCTTGAGTGATGGGATTATATGTAGGTGCATATCATGATGGACAGCTTTGGAAACATTTTTAGGATCCTATTGTCAGAAATATTTACAAGCTTGTAACAAACACATGCTCTTGTGAGATTAAATTAGCAGATCCAGAGCTGAACTACATAAGTTTGAGCTGTATGAGATCTTGTCTCAATCAGTCCCTTCCAAAAACCCACAAAACAAAACGTAAAAAGTTTAGCATGATCTTATGTTTCAGTTGAATACATAGAAATCTATCATTGGACAAACATAATCTTCTTCTTCCTTTTTTTTTGTAGTTTTGGTGCCTCTCATGGATCTCACTCTGTAGACCAGGCTGGCCTTGAACTCAGAGATTCACCTGCCTCTGCCTCCCGAGTGCTGCGATTAAAGGCGTGGGCCACCACTGTCCAGCAAACACAATCTTCTTAGTATATTTTGTAACTTTACCAAACAGAGTACCCTTCAGAGGAAACCATAAATCTACTCAAAGTGTTTAGCCTACCACATAACATTGTACCACTATTATATCCATGGTAAATGCCATTTTGGTCATTTCAGTTTGTAGAGTTCATGACTGCATTCGTAAGTTTTCCCCATAAGAGCCTACATAGCATCCACCAGTACTATGAAAGTTAGGTAACATGAATGAAGCTTTTTGGTCACTACATTTTATAAATAGTATGTGTGGTGTCTTCAGCAATAGTTATACAGCAATCCGCCCCCCCCCCCAAGACATGGTTTCTCTGTGTAACAGCCCTAGTAGTCCTGGAACTCACTTTGTAGAGAAGGGTGGCCTCGAACTGAGAGATTTGCCTGCATCTGCCTCTTCATTGCTGGGATTTAAGTATGCACCACCATTGTCCGACAGGTATGCATTTTTTAAAACAGTATTTTGATAACAATGGGTAACTTTTTGTGATGGTATATGTGATGATATATGAGTAACCTAGGGTCAAAGTATGCTATACATGCTCTCTTGCACTATTTAACATCCCTGGCCTTTAGAGAGTAAATTCTAATAAGTTTCTTTCTGATGGGCAGTTGATGTTACTCATGCTCAGAAGCATTGCTCTCAAATATCCCAGAAACTTATTCTTAGTCGTGCTAAACTTTGAAATAATAGTGAGGTCCCTTGGAACTTTTCGGGAATATTAGTAAGATCCCGAGTCTGTCCATACTGCTGGTAGGAACTCTGGGAGGGCTAAGTTTACTATCTCTGGGAAGGGCTAATGAGTGCTTCTATCACTTTAGCATGGCTCAAGGTGAACATGCCTTTTTGAGTGGAAGGTCCTTGACCAAGTATTTGACTCTGCCCATCTGGATTAGTTTGTATGGGAGGGGAGAATGGAATGCCTGCACCTTGAGGTAAATGCCATTCTTTTGACTGAGAGATAATAGCCTTCCTTTAACATGCTTCTAATGTCACTGTACAATTACTGCTATTATTTTAATTATATTTTTTAAAAAGTCATCCAACTAGTGAAGTGCAGAGTCCAGTTAAAGAGTAATTCTGGTAACAGTAGATGCCATTTCTGAACCTTAGCCTAATCTAATAGAGAACTCCCTTTTCTAGGAAGCCAAGCATTTCGGGACAACAGTATGTTTATTTAAACATTTTAAAAATTATGGGGTTTTTTTTGCCTATTTATTTTTTAAAGAGGGGTTAGAGGATAAATAGGTGTCTGTTCTTTCAACATATGGATCGTGCGGATCAAACTTGGCAGCACACATACTACCCACTGAACAATCTTACCAGGCAAGATGGCAGCCCAGCTATTTCTTTTTCAGGATTGCCTTTTGATCCATTATAAAACTACCAAGACAAAGATTCTTTACGGCAAGTGCCATAAATCAAGGCCTGCATGGTTTTTCTGGGTGTAGTCCTCCTCGATCTTCAACTTCCTTTCAACATTTTAGCTGTTGCCTACATAGCAGTCTTTTTCTCTTTCTCTATGGCAGTCGTTCTCAATGTGTGGATCAGGAACCCTGTGTGGGTCGCCTAAGACCATCAGAAAACAGATATTTGCATTATGATTCATAACAGTAGCAAACACAGTTTTGAAGTAGTAATGAAAGTCATTTTAAGGTTCAGTGTCACCACAACATGAGGAATTGTATTAAAAGGATTGCAGCCCCAAAAGTCACTAAGATTTACCCTGCTCCCTGAGCCATTCCAAACCTGACACTTGTTGCATAGTTACTCAGCCATTTGACATTTGATGTACTCTGAAAGCAAAACTTGGGCACAATCTGGGAGCTTTCTTTACTTAAAAGATACAAAGTGGTCACCCAAATGACGGCTCGGTGTTAGCCTTACACTGAGGGCAGCCTGTTGTGTCTTTGGAAGCCACATCTTTTTGGCCATTGCTAACCAGTCTTAACACAAGGGTAAGTGTTTTGACAAGGGACACAGATCCTTATATAGAGTGTCTGCTCAATAGAGAGTTCACAGTTAGGACCCATTGATTTTTAGGTATGAGCATGTCTTAACTATGATTGCCTTAATCGGTCTCCTTTCCATCTGTTAGCTGACTCAAAACTAAAGCAAACAGTATGAGTACTAGCTTGGCTTCTCATCTATTAGAGAGCAAAATGGAAATCCTAGGAGAGGAATAGTAAACTAATAGTCAGGAATTCTGTTCCCAAAGTTGATGGGTACAAGAGATAGGTAGGTGTTGGGTACTTGACGGTTTGGGATAAGAGGGAAAGGACATCAATTTGATATATTTTTCAAAGAAGAAAAAGCCTGCATAGTACTTCAAAGAACTAACAATGTAAGAATAGTGTACCCTCAGCAACTAGTAGTACCAGTCCTGCTCTAGCTTGCTGACTGTTGAGTGTAGAGTTAGTTAGCCATCACTTATGGCATAGCAAGTTGACTTTATACACTAGTTTTCTCTTCACAGTTAAGGATATTCTTTTTAAAAGTTAACTAACACCTTATTTCTTCCTCAGGGGATAAAATTCTAAGTAAGTTAGCCATTAGTCATTTATGTGTGCTGCTGAAATTTCAAGTTTCCCTTGTTCAGAAACTAGAGAAGGTCTTTTTCACTTGGCTGTAGTTTTCACTTGTCTCTGCCATGTAAGAACGGGCGGCTTTTTTATGCAAGTACTGTTATCTGTGTTTTCCTTGGAGACTTGCTGTACCCTGCCGTATAAATTAGAGGAGTAGTATATATTCTGAAGGACAAGGTTTGTGCTTGCACTTGAAATTAGGTGGACTAAGAAAACCAATAACACTAGGTGTAGACAAGAAAATATGATAATACGATGGTTTTATTTTCAGGACAGAGCTTGTGGGCATTAACATTGTTTATGAAAGATTTGTTGTTTGTTTTTTTGTGTCAGGGTTTCTCTGTGTAGCTTTGTTCCTTTCCTGGAACTCACTTGGTAGCCCAGGCTGGCCTCCTGAGTGCTGGGATTAAAGGCGTGCGCCACCACCGCCCAGCAAGAATAGTCTTGTCATTGGGAGGAGGAAAGAGACTAAATATAGTAGTGTCCTTTGCTTTTCTAATCCATGTCAGAAAAGTTCGTGATAACACCAAGGAAGTTAAACTTTTTATCGTGTAGAATAGCTAAAATGAATTGTATTCCTTACACAACAATCAGTTTTGACCTTTGAGATGAGGTGCTTGGTGGTGCCTATTTTTATGACCCTGGCTGTGTCCATCGTACTTACTCAAATCCCAGTATCATCACATTTAAAAAAAGCATTCAGGGCCGGGCGTTGGTGGCGCACGCCTTTAATCCCAGCACTCGGGAGGCAGAGGCAGGCGGATCTCTTTGAGTTCGAGGCAAGCCTGGGCTACCAAGTGAGCTCCAGGAAAGGCGCAAAGCTACACAGAGAAACCCTGTCTCTCGAAAAACCAAAAAAAAAAAAAAAGCATTCAGGAAAAGAATGATGTGTTTTACTCTAATCTTGAGAAGTAACAATGTTATGATAGAAGATTATTCCATGTTGTCCATTTCTCTACATGCACTCATGTCACATACTCAAGATTAAATAATAATTATTTTTAAAATATAGCATGATTGGGCATAATGGTAAATTCATGTTACCTCTGCTTTCAAGTGCTTAAGGCAGGTGAATTGCCCCCTTCTTAGTTTTTAAATTCAGATTCCAGCACCTAGGGCACCTAAAAAAGGGCTAGGTTATGGAAGGGCCAGGTGTACAAGAGGACACCAAAAACTACTGGTAACTAAGGAGTTTATTAGATGAGTTATTAATGCCATGGAAATAGACAATGAAGCGATACATGTTGAGCGGCTCCCCCCAGCATTCTGAGAAGCATTTAGTTCCCAACAAGAAGAGAAACGTGTCAGAGGGCATAGCAAGGAGTTTTTTATTTGTTTTTGAGCATGATGATAGCACAAATCTGTAGTTGGGTTTTCTGACTCCATTCAGCAGCTAGGAAAGGGGATTTGGGAACAGGATGTGGCACTACACATCTTGGTGCTAGCAAATTAGCCAGCTTAGGGCTAACAGAATATGTCCCAGTAGGGTGCCTGTCCCTACCTATTAGAGAAGGTTCCAGAGAATAATTACCTTTTCCCCTGGATTGTAGAGTGTGGGTAGGATTTCTGTATTTGTTTCTCTACTTGTCTGCCTCAGTAATGTTGAAATGTCCCATGTGAGACATAGACTATCTTTTCATTGGAAAGTAAAGGTTTGTTTCCTTCATTTGAACTTTACCTTAAACTAAATCTCTAAAGTTAGGACAGTTTTTGTTGGACTCTCTTCTAGGTCTCTCACATAGATCCTACCCTGAAGGTGTTTTCCAGTGGAGTGCCTGTAATTACACCCATTAAGCAATCAGATTTGGCCAGGCACGTGTGTAATTTGACTAAGGTCAGGTAAACAAAAGTGGATCATTTTATCACAAATGCAAAGCAGTCCTTAAAGTTTTGGGATTCCTAGCAGTCACTGCCTATCTCCTAAGTATGTGTTATCTAGGAAACTTAAGATACAATTCTGCCTGGTATGCAGTATCCCTGCCCACTGGTCAAATGATAAACCTCAAGGCCATTGTATAATTTGCAAATGATCAAGTATGCATTAGTAATAGCACTAAAATCCTTTACTGTAATCAACTAGGAATTTTCTGCTGTGGTTTCAACATTGTGCTGAAAAACTGGGTTATATTTTGCCCATTGATTTATTGTTTAAGGTGGTCTAAGGATATAATGACTCATAGTATTAGTTTCTCATTAATGGTATTGGGGTAATTTGACTGCTTTACGGGATACAAATACCAAAACTTCTGTTTAAGAATTCTAGTAAGAATTAAGTTTATGGGAAGAATGAAAGTTGAGATTTTGACAAGCTGCATAGTTACAGCAGGCTTTGTTTAATGCCAGAGACGTGGTATCTGGATTTCTGACAACTCCGTGATCAGCCACTCAGTGACCAAAGTTCAAGAGCATGCTGAGTATACGCTTTAAACTGGTTTTGAGATTATTTGTTTTTGTTTTTCGAGAGTCAGGGTTTCTCTGAGTAAACTTGGCTGTCCTAAAAGTCAATCTGTAGACCAGGCTGCCCTCGAACTCCGAAAGATCCCTCTGCTCTGCCTCCCAAGTTCTGGACTCAAAGGTGGGCGCCAACACCATCTGACTTTAAGCTGGTTTGGTTGTTTTGTTTTGTTTCCAACTAAGTACAGTGACCGGGGACAGGTTCTTTTGTTAGGGACAGAAAGGGTTTTCCTTAGACAAGTCATTTTTGACAATGCAGGGTCTGTTGTCTCCTTTTGTAACCACCAGATGTCTGGGGTAAGGGAAACCCCCAAATATCTGGCTTAGTAGAACTTTGAGTTTAGTTTTAGGGCCTTGGCTTTGTGTGGTGTTTTATTCCATATCTTTATATACAAAGGAAATGGAGTCTGGCTACTTCCTGCTGGAGAGCGCAACATCTTACCAAGTTTTTTGGCCTCTAGAGTGATGAAGACCTAGCCTCACAAGCATGCACGAACACATGTACCTGTGCACACACCCCATACACCCAAAACAACATTTTGTTTGTCATTTCTGTGTATTCATAAAGGTAGTATTGTAAGATTTTCCATTGTATTACTGAACAGTATATTGTCTGCTTAGGCAGCAAGCTATGTATATTAACCAGTGTTAATATACTACTAGGTTTTTTTCATTTGTAAGACCTTCGATCAAAAGAGGCCTATTCTATGCCGGGCGTTGGTGGCGCACGCCTTTAATCCAAGCACTCGGGAGGCAGAGCCAGGCGGATCTCTGTGAGTTCGAGGCCAGCCTGGGCTACCAAGTGAGCTCCAGGAAAGGCACAAAGCTACACAGAGAAACCCTGTCTCGAAAAACAAAAACAAAAACAAAAACAAAAACAAAAACAAAAACAAAAAAAAAGGCCTATTCTTCCTCTGGAGAAACATGTGGTGTCTCCAGTTTTCTTTTTAGTGGGTTTATTGAGTGAGATTCGGAGAAAAAAACATACCGCCAAATTTGCTGCTCAAAAATATCCATCAGAAGCTGTGCTGTGGTGGTGAACACCTTTAATCCAGCACTCAGGAGGTCAAGGCAGGCGGATCTCAAGAGTTGAAGTTCTGCCTGATCTACAGAGGGAGTTCCAGGACAGCCTATCTCGAAAACACCAAAAACAAACAAGCAAACAAATTCCAATAGAAGCCTCTAAAGCAGCCAGCTAGAGTTCCCAATTGAGAAAATGCTGGGCAGAGCAATGAATCCTCTTAAGTGGGTGTTTCAAGTAAAAGAACAAACACTGATATTATAGCTAAGATAAGTCATTATCAAATGAGGCATTCAAACACAGGAGAAGCTTGAAAATCACATCAGTTGTTCCCAGTGATTTCTTTCCACGACTAACCTCTTTCCACTGTCCACCCCACTATGGAATAAAGCGTCCCAGCTGTTTTGCAGGACATGAAAACTAGGCCTTAGCTCAGGCTTTATTCCACCTAGCTCTCAGTTCCTCCGTTCTCTACCTTTGTCTTCTTCAGAGTATCCCTGGAGTCTCTCCTGCCTATCCTGCTTCCTCTGAGTCTGACTGGTGACCCACCTTTCTTCAGATCTTTATTAAACCAGTCAGAAGGCACCTTGGCAAAGTCAAAGTGTAAACAAGTATTCCGCAACAGAACACTTTGAAACAAACATGCTTGCTTCTGAAGCGTGGAGGAGGGGGAATCACAACCTCTCTTCCCTTACTTAGCCTTTCTGATCTCAAACAGCACTTGACAATTTACCAGTGTAATAGACACAATATCCGATCTCGTGTTCAACTTAGATTCTCCAATTCCAGCTTCACCAGCGCTGGGAATACAAGCAAGTGCCATCATAGGGACGAGTTTTTGAGTTTTTGTGGTGACTGGCGTTTGCAATACTTTTCCTTCTATTACACCTATGTTAGAGTGTTTAGTTGCTTAGTTGGAACACTTAAATATCCTGACAGAAATAAATGCTTTCAAATTTTTCTTATTTTGAGCCATGTGCATTATATGTATGTGTGTGTGTGTGTGTGTGTGCGTATGTGTGAATGACATTTATTTATTCTTTCCTTATTTGTTGTGTTTTTTTACTTTATTTTACATGTATGTTTATAGAGCACTTTGATACTGTCACAAGTCTTTTACCGCACTTCCTATTTTTTGTTTGTTTGTTTTTGATACAGAATCTTACTATGTAGTCCTGACTGACCTTGAACTCCGAGGGATCCACCTGGCTCTACCTCCCAAGTGCTAGATTTAAGGGAGTATGTTAACACCACCCTATCTGGCACATACCATTTCTCACAATCCTTATTCTCTTTATTTAATATTTGTTGTGCTGATTAATAAGGAACAACTCAGTCTCCCCCATTCTTCACTCTCCTTGTTGCTAAATAGCTATCGTGAGTAAAATGCTATTTCTCATAGTAATGTGTTGGCTCCCCCGACCCTTTTTTCTGATTGTTATAGTATTACAATTGATCTTTTAACTTGAAATAATTTTCAGTTTAGTAGTAAAGCTCACTGTGTCTCCATTTCCTTTCCAACTTTTGTACTATATAAATCTGTATATGTGAGACACAGTAACGTGGCTTTCTCGTTATTCCATTAAGTAGTTATAGTTCAACTTGACGATGAGAATGACGTTTTCAGCTTTACTGGTGCATTGGAATTTCTGCCTCCTGTCCTGGAGGTCTTTTTTTAGTCCCTTTGAGATAATTTGATGCTATTGAATTCCTCTTCCTTTTGTTTACCTATGAAGGAATGCTGCAGGTTCTCATTTTTCATGAAAGTCGATTATCCTGGGTAATTTACATTTTTGTCATACTTTGTTCAGTTGTAGATTGTTTTTTTAATCAAACTGAGTGTTTGACCATTACCCACATTTTTTTATTCCTCATTTACACTCTTGTTTTGTGACTTTCATTAAATTTGGTGCTGACTGACTGTAGTTCTTCTAAAATACCTCATGGTTGTGTACAATACTTAACTCGTATCAGTAGTACTGTTTAGTCTTAGTCTTTATGTTTGATTTTAACTTGGTATTTCCCTTTTCTACAACAATTTGTGGTAATGTTGAAGCTTCCCCATTTTAGCTTCTTTGAGCCATGAATATATGATGTAGTCCTTTTCTATATCTAGAGTGTCTGGTTTTCATTGCTCAGGTTTGAGGCCAGGACCTTGCATATGCTAGGCACATGTTGGACTTGCACACCCCTAATGGTGAAGATCAACTTTAACTTTGAAGGGCTCATTTTTTTGTGTCCCTGTTCCCATTAATGAACACTAGCACAAGTTTCTGAGACATTCCCGAGATGTTTCATAAGGTGACTAACTAATGGCAAAGCACGTTTTGATCTCCGTTTTCTCATAGACTTTAGTTTTAATTCTAATAATTTGGTGAAATTGGAAGGCTAGATTCCACTAGTGTACCTAATTTATATGTTGAAAGCAAGCTCAGAAATTTGTGTGTATCAGGCATAATACCTTTTTGGAGGTTGTTGCTGTGTCTTGGTGATAGAGGACTTCCCTAGCATGTGTGTTACCCAGGACATTGAAAAAATTTGGGGAGATTACTCAATTTACCCTACATACAGTATTTGGAGAAGCTGTCTATGAAAATAACAATCATTTTCTATACATACTTGATTGGTGTTATGTGAGAATCTCATGGGAGATACTTTCCCTTTATATACTATAAATTTGATTGATACTATCTCACTATACTAGGTAAAATATCATTCTTTGCAGACATTAGTTGATGTTTCTGACAGTTCAAAAGGAGATTTAATGTTTTAAGTAGCTGATTATGGAGGAAATTTGCATTCTTGACATTCTTATTGGCCTTGGATTCATGTAAGGGTATTTTCTGCTCCTGAACTAAAGGTTGATTGACACGAGGACTACCAGAAAATGGGTTACAGTGCAAGTTTTTATTTCGTTCAGTGTGGATGAGCATCAGGCTTCAGACGTTATCTAGAAGTACGGAAACTACTGTTAAGCGCAGAGAGATGACTATTTGATTATGACAAGTTATCAATTTCAGACTTTAAGGATAGAAAGGCTTCCATTTCAAATTGGTTGTGAGACTGTAATCTGAACCCCCAACCCAAGTTCATTAAGTAAGAACATTGAGAACAACCTATTTTTTGTTTGTTTGTTTGTTTTCAAGACAGTGTTTCTCTGTGTAGCTTTGCCCTTTTCCTGGAGCTCACTTGGTAGCCCAGTCTGGCCACGAACTCACAGAGATTCCCCCTGCCTCTGCCTCCCGAGTGCTGGGATTAAAGGCGTGTGCCACCAACACCCGGCCAGTGAGGTGCTTTTTAAGAGTCTCCTTCCCTCTCTCTGCCTCTGTCTTTCCCCTCCCTCCTCCCAACCCCCGTCTCTCAGACTTGTTTGTAATGTTGAGCTCAGTGTGTTTCCCTACAGTTCAACTCATTTATTAGTATTTTTTTGGACCCTCATTCTACAATCCTGCTTCAGTTGTCCTCTGAACAACCAGGATACTGAATTAGTCACAGTTCCTGCCCTGTGTGAGTTATCAATCTAATGGGAGAGATCAGCATGGACATAGGGAATTCGAGCAATTATATATATATATACACTCTTTAGGGAAAAGACGTACAAAGTGCCATGTGGTTCAGAGGAAAATCCTTCTACTAAGCCTAAAGATGCCAGAGGTCCAGGTAACCGAAGTCTATGATTAAATCTTAAAGGTTGACTAGTTAGTCACTGAGAGGTTTGGCATGGGATATCTAGAGGAACCTGAGATGGATCTTAACAGAGAGGGCGTTTGGTGAAAAGCATGGACATGGACTGGTGAATTGGAAAATAATAAATGCCATTAGGCTATAAGTGTTGCTAAGCTGAGGGCCTTGGCTTGGATTTGTATTATGAGAACTTCCAGACAGGGAGGCTTCTGAGGATTCTAGTGGTAGTGCCGAACAGTTACAGGCAAAAGTTCTTGTAGTATATGTAAAAGGGTTAGCTAGAGGCAACCTACTGGCTAACTAGAGGAAAGAAACAAAAAAATAAACCAAAACTTTATGATTGTGAAAAATGTACACCCCTAGTCTTACCATTTTTCTCTCTCTCTTGTTCCATCAATGGATGTTTAGTTTACTTTCCATAGAGTACATTAAATTCTTGGAAACTTCCATACAGCAAGTAAGTGCTGATTCTCAGTGAGACACTGAAATAACAGCAAAGCTGTAATCATTCTCATCCCATCTGCTCTGCTTTCTCTGGCAGTGTCTCCAGACTTTTATTTTTGTTCTAAATAAAATGTGAGGGATTTTAAAGAAATAAATATTCTTTGTTATTGGATCCATTGCTGCATTAGAGACTTAAAAATGTTCATTGTTTTATTTTCAAAACACAAGTATATACAACTAGCCAGCCAGTGTTGACTTTCTCTTCTCAAAGCAACATAAAACCTGGCATGGCCGGGCGGTGGTGGCGCACGCCTATAATCCCAGCACTCGGGAGGCAGAGGCAGGCGGATCTCTGTGAGTTCGAGGCCAGCCTGGGCTACCAAGTGAGCTCCAGGAAAGGCGCAAAGCTACACAGAGAAACCCTGTCTCGAAAAACCAAAAAAAAAAAAAAAAAAAAAAAAAAAAAAAAAAAAAAAAAAACCTGGCATGTTGTCATATGCATATAATCCCAGCATTGGAGATGCTTACATGGGAAGATGATGTTGACTTTGAGGCCAGTCTGGGTTTCATAACAAGACCCCATCTCAAACATAAAACCCATGAAATATTTCTAGTTCAGACCTGTACTATTAATCTTTAGGATTCAAGTAATGGATTTATTACCAGGAGAAATAGTAGATGGATTTTTTTTTCATGAGTACCTATATTAATCACGAACTTGGAGTACTTCAAGGGGAGATTTGGGAAAGGAATCCCTGAGCTATGCAGGAAAACAATGAACGTAGGGTTTGGGCCTTGGCATTGGCTAGACTGCTTCCATAGTTACTGATGTAGTTTTTCCCCATTAGTTAAGATTGCTTAGAATATAAGAGATTATTGAATTATTTGTTCAAGTCTGTAAAAAAGGCCAGTAATAAAGATGTGTCCATTACAGTTACTGTTAATAATGATGTTTACTATGACAGGGATTAAAGAAGAGAGATAAGTACCACTATATCCATTGAATTGTTCGGTGATATTAGCGGGGTTGTGGGGGGGGGGATTGTTTTCAGTGACTCGTGTAAAATCACTTTAGATATTTTTTCTGCTAGTCCATGTAGAAAACTAGATGGTTTTCCATCCATATTCTGATTAGTAATCTATTGCCATTGCTCTTTGTTCTAAGTTAAAAACTGTTGAAGACTTGTGTTACACCTGAATAAAGCCATTTTTATAACCACAGAAAAGGCTGCTTTGGAAATGGTCACCGCAGAACTGAAACCTAATTCTAGCTGTTTAGTAGCTATGTTATTTAATGCCTATACCCAACCCGCCAAACATTGGTTTCAATCATGCCATGCTTAATTTTCAGGGTTTCCATGAAGATACATGTAAAACATATCATAGGCACTCTATAATTAAAACTTGGTTTGTTCTTGGGACACTCAACGCATGAGAGAAAGAAACAACAGCACGCTTTGATGCTCAGGACTTCATGGATCCAGCAGCGACCTGGAGTGGTGCTCCTGAAGAAATCCTACTCGGATGGATATAATACAACCTGCTAAGTGTTCTAGCACTTAGCAGGTTGTATTATCATTGTCCGTGGCTATGGCTCTCTCGTCTATCAGACTAAATCCTTAAGGGCAAGGACAGTGCCTTATTCATCTTTGTATTCGCAGTGCCTAATCCAGTGCACATTGTAGGCCTCATTAAATGTTTGTTGAATGAAAAAATGAATCATCAACAGACATTAATTGGGCGCCTGCTCTGTGATCTCCATGGGCTCAGCTTGTTCCTGCCAGTTGCCTACAGCATCTGAGGTCTCTTCAACGTACTGAAGCTTAATCCTGTCTTCTCAGTCTTGGAATGAGAACTGTGCTATGTAGTGTAATGATAGAGAATATACTTTATCTTGTGGAGCATTTCCAACTGACTGATAATATGTGTTTCGGTTGTGTTTTGTAAAAAGCATTCTATAGCAAGTTCAAATCTATGCTGAGGGTGTAAAAGGGAGAATAGAAGCCCAAATACCTTGAATGTCATATTTGATCATGTATTTTCTATGAAACATCCATTTATATGCCTGTGTTTCGGGATTGCCTGCGTTTAGATGTTGTGTGGCTCCTGTTGTTACTATAATTGCTACCAATTACTCCCTAGGTTGAACCACAGTGATCATTGAGTAAAAGCTTCATCCTTGCAATATGGGGTCTGCTCTTATGGTTGGTATTCAGTTCGTCCTTTTCAACTTTGCTCAGCTTTCTCCTTAACTACATTTATTTCCCCCCCCCCAATATAAAAGCAAAGAGCCTTTATTTTCTTTTCTTTTTATTTTATTTTAATTTAAATTAATTTTTCTATTACCAGCTTGATACAGTACAAATTCTTATCCTAATAGTGAAATGTTTTACTGAGGCTTGCCCAGTGATTGAGTCCCTCCTGCTTTGTAGCCCCTTAACTACACAGTCCTGTCTACCAACTACTAAACTCATGTTTCCTTTTTCTTATGCTTACTTAATTTCTGTTATCCCATGAGATATCTTTCCCTTAACGTATGTGACAAAGAGAATACATGTTAACCAACCCTTTCAGCACCCTACAGCGAGTCATATAGTCACCTTTTTCTATGGGAGAAAATCAGCTGTGTTTGCAGACCCTCAAAGAGACAGTGTAGATGGGGGAATGAAGGCCTGGGTGATACATATGAGGGTTAGGGAGTATGTTAGTTACTCTTCTAGGACTGTGAATAAAAATGCCATGCCCCACAGCAAATTGAGGAGAGCAGGCTCTATTTTGCTTTTAGCTCCAGAGGATATATTCCACATTGGCCGGGAATACACAGCAACGAGCAGGGAGGCATGGCTTTAGAATCAGCAGGCTGAACAGGAACAGGAAGTGAGGCAAGCTAGAAAACCTTCATCTTACCCCTAGTGGCATCCCTCTAGAGAGAGGTCACCCCTGAAAGTTCGAATAACATTCCCAGAAGGTGCCACCAACTGAGGACCAAGTGTTCAAATACAGAAGCCTGGGACAGTGCTCTTTCAAACCACCCCGGAGGGTAAAACCTGCATCTTGGAGAAACGTGGTAACTTTAGATTAAAGGAACTATCTGTTCACTGATGCATGCTAATCTATAAAGGAAAGAACTTAAAAACAAAACCTCCTTTTCAGACATGGGCTGTGTGGAGACAGCTATCCAGGGACATGGTTTCGGAGATGGAGCTGCTGTAAGGGAAACTGCAAAGTATGGATTAGGAACACTTTCTAAGGACTCTAGGCACAAAGAATGTATAGTTGATGTGAGAGAATAAGGCACCTATCTAGTGATTACAGAAAAAAAAAAAATACCTTTTGGTTGCCTTAATTGAGGAGGGCGGCTAGCAAGAAAAGACTTGCACAGAAATGGATAAGTGGTCCTGGAAGGATCTGAGGTCCGGAGTAGACTCTGCCTAAGAATCATTATGGAGAACATTCATTGTTTTCCTTGGTGGTTTGAAACAAGATGTATCCTGGTAGTCCTGACTGTAAACTCCTACATAGGTCCGCCAGGCCCCAAACTTGTAGCAGTCCTGCTTCTACCTTCCAATTTCTGTGATCATGGACATAAATGGCCCAGCAAACGTTGCCCAATCTGGATGTTGACCTCTTGGGACATAGGACAGTGGTAGAGCATTTACCAAGCAAACATGAGACATGTAAGCTTCAATCCTCACTATGGCCAGGGTGATTATACAATATTTTAATAGTGTGTACGTTCATTAATCAGAACAAGGTGGGTGAACGTTAACTGACATCACCAAAAATAACAGCCATTCTTGTATCAGGAAACATCCAATTTATTGCCTCACATGCTAGTGTTTTTCTATTGCTGTTGGAAAATGCAGAGAAATGGTATTGAGGTTTTAGAAGAAACAGGCGTATTCTGAATGAGCACTGCAAGCAGACTTATTTGCTGTGTATCCCTGTTTCTCATGCTTTCTTCGTCCTCAACATGGAGTCTTTTGGCCAATGAGTTTCTGTGTCCCTGCCTGTCCTGGAACAGCACCCTTCATTTTAAGTTAGACGAGGGGAAAAATAAAAGAGCAACAGGGTTGCCTAAACTTTCTGCTCACCAGAAAACCAGAGGCTTTTTTCAGTTACATGCCTCTCCTTTCTTGTGCATTTGTGTGTGTACACCATTCCTTCCCAGTGCTGCTGTCTTTACACATGTAAAATCCTTATACTATGGTAGACTTTTTACACTTTTAGACCCCCAACAGTCAAAAATCCCCAGTCTGCAGTGCAGTGTCAGAAGATAGGGTTCTAAAGCTGTATTTGGGTTTGAGCAATAAAACATCAGCTTTGCAGGAAGATGGTGGGTAGTGGATGTGAAAATAGCTACACACTTTCATTCATCAATGAAAGCTGAATTAATCATCAATGCTATACTATAGAGTGGTCATTAGTTTGATAACACCTATTTTGGCAACTAGAGAAGCTATATGCAAGAGTAGTCCTTCTCTTTTTGCTTGGTCATCAGGTACTAAAATTTGGTGGTTATTATTGAGTAAAGTTTTATTAGTAAATCGTGGACATTAGGAGATTTGGTTAATTCTCTTGTGGTGGGTGTAATAGGACATAGATGTGTTAAGTCTTCTGGCTTCAAATATTGTCCCAGTGAACTCCCAGGAGACATTTAACTAAAGCTTTATGTCTTATCTTGGATCTTGCCTCTTCTTTCTTGTGTGTCCTAACAGAATTTTTGTTCTCTTCCCCCCACCCTGATGTGTTTCAGGAATCTGTCTTCCTTTCTCTGTTCAGACATGAATCAATTAAAAGCTCCATTGTGGATCAAAACTCAGTGAATGTTGGCTATGGAATCCATTTTGCTCTCTGGATGTATCAATGGGAGTGGTGCCCAAAGATAATGTAAAGGAAGGTTGTCACTTGCCCTGTCCAAATCACAAATGCTTGACATTTTTGGCCGATAATGGACCTGAAAGCTCTTATCAATGGAAGGAGTAAAATTGGGATCTCTTATATGTGTGAATGAATTTAGAAGGCAACTGTTTGTTTCCCCTACGGATACAGTGAGTGAAGAAAATGTAGTTAATGAGCTCTCTGTCTTCTGTGGAGCACACAATGTGGCTTCATATACCCATACCTTTTCAGTATCTTGTCACTTTTAAATGTCACTGCTTTTATGGAGATTTCTGTTTACCGGATTGGCAAACAGCATGCTTTCAATTGATATGACTCAATTGACTGAGATAGCACAAGAAGTGCTGAATAGCTGAGTGAAAATGTAGAATGGGGGGACCGTGTCCAGGAAACAGTGTCCCGACCATCCTCAGAGCTGCCATAGCCGTAAATGTCAGTCTGAAATGCATGATGGGAGACCCAAAATATGAGGAACTGCTGCTTTGGAGAAGGATTTTTATAACAGTATATACTTGTTGCTCTATATTTTTATTCTGGTATTTTTTTTCATTTCAAAATTTAAAAGTTATATTTTTATGTCATGTTCTTTGATAAATACAATATAAAGTCTACATAGAGTTTGTACTTTACTGCATTTATTTCGATACTACCCAATTACACTACTTTTCGACCTTGCCCATTTTTTATAGCATATAACATTGTATGTACATTTGTATGAAAATAAATTTCTACCAATGTTTTCTTTTATTTGAAGACTTCTTTGGGCATTATAAGCTTTTGACTTATTCACAATACAGTTGTATAAATAACAGTACTACCAGTGGTGAATAAGTGTGAATATTTCTTTAAACAATTAGAATATAATTTCTCTTATTCTAAGGTTCTACTAAATTCATAAGTATTGTGTCTTTTGAAATTTTTAATTTATAAGTTCAGCAAAAGTTATTCTGGTATTATAGATATGTGTGTAGATATACATGTAGTATATGATATCTTTAGTTCATGCAGAATATTTCTGTCACTTTAGGCAATGGGGTTTAGTGTTTTACACAGAGGATCTGTGTTGCCCTGCCTGACCTTGAATTGTGTAGTAGAATTGCAGGTACATGCAATCATACCCAGCAGTAGGAGGTCTTTTATATTCATTCCCTTCTTACCTCTATACATCGGAACAACTGATTTATTCTATATACGTAGCTGAAGTTTTGGTTTCTAGAAGATCAAATAAGCAGAATCCGACAATGCATAGAATTCCGTGTCTGCTTTGACTTCCTTAAATGTAAATTAGATTCACCGTTGCTGTTACATGCACCATTAGAGCAATTCCTTATTGCTGAGTAGTGAGTTCATTGTGTGGGAGGACTACAATTTCGGTTGCATTCTCTAGTTGTTGAATATGTGTGATATTTCTACTTCTGATGATTATGAGCAAATTTCAGAAAGATGTGTAAGTATAAGGTTTTTTAAGATTTATTTTAATTATCTTTATTTATGTATATGCACATGAGTAGCAGGCCTGTGGAGGCTGGATGTCAGAGGTACCAGGTTTTCCCTGGAGCTGCAATTACAGGCAGTTAGAAACTGCCTGACATGGGTGCTGGGAATCCAAATAAGGTCCTCTACAAGGACACTATGCCCTCCTGAACACTAAGTCATCCCTCTCGCCCTCTATGTGCAAGGTTTGTGTGGTAGCAATGTTCATTTCTGTAGTAAGAGTGGGGATGAGTTCAATTGTCTTTTCAGTTTTCTTGTAAGACAATTGTAGTAGCTCTGCCTATGGAAATGTTAGGCATTAGGGTTTGGTCTCACAGATCCTTGAGAACTTCAAGTATTTGAGTTTCTTTTCTCTCTGAATTCTCTGCTCGAGTGTCCCTTGTTCCCCTTTTTATTGAATTGTTCCTTTTACTGTTGAACTTTGAGATTTTTCATTCAGTCTTAATAAAAACTATGTTATGTGGAAATATGGTCTTCCTATTGCCTTGTGTTTTCAATTTTGATGTTTAGTTATCAGTGTTTTTGAATCATAGATTATTGTTTGGTATGCTATATATCGGAACCTTTATGAATAGTTTCATCTGTGGGTTTTATATTTCATGTTTTATACATGTATTCTTTTAATTGCATTTTTACTGGGGGAAGATCAAATTGTAGGCCAAATACATGCTAAGCATGTGGTCTACTACTGAGCTGCACTCTCAGTAGTACTCTGTGTAACAGCTGTGTCCTGGAACTCACTGTGTAGACCAGGCTGGCTCTGCCCCCACCCCCAGTGCTGGGATTAAAGATGTGTGCCACCACCGCCCATATAATAAATAATTATTGTAAAGAGTCACAGTTGGCCGGGCGGTGGTGGCGCACGCCTTTAATCCCAGCACTCGGGAGGCAGAGGCAGGTGGATCTCTGTGAGTTCGAGGCCAGCCTGGGCTACCAAGTAAGTTCCAGGAAAGGCGCAAAGCTACACAGAGAAACCCTGTCTCGAAAAACCAAAAAAAAAAAAAAAAAAAAAAACAAAGAGTCACAGTTGAAGTACTAAAATATGCCTATGTAGTTATGCCATTCGTTGCAAGTCTGTCTTGTCCATTGAACTGCTTTTACACCTTTATCAGAAGGCAATTGACCATATTCTTACAGAGATCCGCCTGGCTCTGTCTCCTGAATGCTGGGATTAAAGGCGTGCGCCACCACCGCCCGGCCCCAGCTCTCTTTTTTGTAGTGTTTATTGCTGTGAGTTTCCCTTTTATAATTTTATTTCTTCCATTTCAAAGGCTGCGATATGATGTGTTTACATTTTCATTTGTCTCCAGATAGTGTGAACTTCCATTTTGATTTCTTCTGTGACCCACTGACACTGATTGTTCAGAAGTATGTTGTGTCATTTGCATGTAATTTTTCCAAAGTTCTTCCTGTTACAATTTCTCAGTTCATCGTTTTCAGGTCTGAGGCATTATTTTAAGTTATTTCATTCTTTCTAACTTTGTTGAAACTGTGGCTTTGCATGTGATCTGTTCTATAGCATTTTCTGTATGAGCTTTATAAAGTGTGTATGCTTTTAGTGGTGGAATGTTCTGCATGTTTTTGTTCATTAGCACTAACATTGATCAGTCAGTATTTCCTTGAAATTCATAATTTGGATCAATCTTTTAGGAGCTACTGTCATTTCAGGTCCTATTTTTTGCGTTTCAACAGAGTCCAAACATATTGTGGATCTCTTGGCTACATTTTCCAATTGGGTAATAATCTTAGTGATATCATTCTGTTAATTCTAGTCCATGGTCCAGAGTGCCAGGAGCAATTTTAAAATATATATATATATATATATATATATATATATATATATATATATATATATATATAGGATATCTGTTCAAAAGAGCATTTTGCTCCTCGTGATGCCTTATCTTGATTGTCAGCTTCACAGGATTGAGAGTCACCTAGCAGATAAACCTCAGGGTCTTCTGTCTTTGAGGCTGATTCCAAAGTGGTTTACCTGGGGATGGAAGTTTCGTTTTGCATGAGTTGAGAGTCTGGGTTGGAGTGACAAGGAGAAAATATGCTGAGAGCCAGAATTCATCTTTCTCTGCTTCCTAACATTGGGCACAATGTGATCAGTCATCCTATACCCCTGTCATCATGACTTCCCCTAGCAGTCTCTTCTGTCCTAAGGGCTCTGATGTTGCTCCTTGTCGATTATTTGGTTGCAGTATAGAGGAAAGTTTACTCACATGCTCCCTGATATCATAAACCATTAGTGTGTCCATGTCATGCTCCAAGGTCAGGCTGAATTTGTTTTTTGTCATTGTTTTGAGACAGGCTTCTCTGTAGACCACACTGGCCTCAAACTTCCTCCGCTTCCCAAGTGCTAGGATTGAAGGCATGTGCCGCCACACCCATCAAGTTCTTTAATGCCGTACACGCACAGATACCTAAGAGGATGCACTAGGCCATAGTGAACATATGTCCCCTATCCTGGGGCTTCCTGATAACCAGCAGGTAGAGAGGCAGAGCCACTAACTGCCTTTCCGTAGGCCACACACAGAGTGTCACCTTCTTCTCAGTTGCTGTGATGTTTCAGTTTTAGTATTCATGCTTTTCCAGATTTTCTTTGATCATTTTGAAGATAGCTTACTTTCTTCAGGACTCCAAATGTCTTCTGAGGAGACTAACATGATTTGCTACTGCTCATTGCAAAATTCTGTCTTGTCCTTGACCTTTAAGAATTTGTATGGGCTGCTTTGAGTTTATCTTATGCCCCTGGGCTTGGAAAATAGGGAAATGGGATGTATAGCTGCTTTCTGAAATGAGGATAGGCAGGCTTTGTCTTTTAAGTTTGTCGGTTTTGGTTTTGCAGTGCTAAGTAGAATATCCAGGGTCTCATTCATACTAGGCAAGTGCTCTACACTTAACCATGCCAAGTCTTTGCATGGCCTGCAGGGACTTAAATGTGGTTGGGGCCACAAGGGAATGAAGAAAAACAGACACAAAGAAAGAATTTGGTTCAGATGGACTGGAGAAATCATAGCATCCTGGAAACTTGCGTTTCTTATGTCATAGTCCAGGCAAGAAAGTTACAGGCCACCACAAAGTAAGACCTAAGTAGAGCTCTTTATTAGCTGGTAACCAAGATCAGGCTCTTGCCACACAGGACACTTGGCAGTGAAGTTCATGGTTACAATGTTTATAAAGGCAAAATCCACAAACCCCACAATGATGTCATTGTCAATTGCAGGTCAAGGGAACCTTGTAACATTTGCTTTGGCAAAGCACATCAGTTGTTTTGGTTATGCATCTGGGCCATCATCGACAGTCTGAATATGTTGCTAAAGCAGATGTGGCTGTTCAGGGGGTATCTTAGTTACTATTCTATTGCTGTGAAGAGACATGTGAACAAAGCCTTGTTTACAAGGTTAGTTTGTGATCATCATGGTGGAAAGCATGAGCAGCATGGCACTGGAGCAGTAGCTAAGAGCTTACATCCCAATGTGCGTGTCTGCGCGTGTGCGTGTGTGCGTGTGTGCGTGTGTGCGTGTGTGTGTGTGTGTGTGTGTGTGTGTGTGTAACAACATTTTTTGGAAGCAGCGAGGTTGAAAGCAAGGGACAGTAAAGAAACCGACAAGGCTACTCCATGGTTAGAGGGAATGAATTTATTGTAGAATAACTAGCCAAAGGCATCTGGGGGTATCTGCCATGGCTATCTCGCAGGGACTGAGAGGAGCAGAGAGAAAAGGCTGGAAGATAGGCAGGCTGGCAACTGCCATGGCTGGGAGAGCAGAGAAGACAGCAAAAATGGAAGAGTCCTGCCAATTAAATCGGCTTATGTTGCAGTGGGAGGGGGGCGGGTTAGCTGGAACAGCCTGGACCTAGTGTCGGGCTCAGAACTGTTGGAGGTTTGTTTGAGTTAATAGAGAACCGATTCCCTTTCCGGAGGTTGGGGCGCTGTAGGAGCAGATAAGAAGGGAATGGCTTTTCCGGGCAAACATGCCTCAGAAACCCACTTGACAAGGTTTCTGAGGAATACTGAGTGTTTACAAGGTCAGAGTCCAGTCTGAGCTGAGCCCAGATTGCCATCCGGGGGGTTGGGACTTGACATTATCCCCTCTAAATGTTGAACCAACATGTCAATAACAGCCGTTTGTGATTTTGTATGCTACTGTGGGTCTCTGTAGGGTCGATAAAGTAACTTCTTCCGCTGCAAAACTCTGGTTTAAAAAAGTTCTAGACAAAAATTCCTTATCTCTTCCCACCATGTTTAATGTGTTGTTTGATAAATTAAGAGCACAGCTCTTAATCCCAGCACTCAGGAGGCAGAGGCAGGCAGATCTTTGTGAGTTCAAGGCCAGCCCGCTCTTTGTGAGTTCAAGACCAGCCCGCTCTACAGAGTGAGATCCAGGACAGATGAGACAGATGAGATGCAGAGAGATGTGGTTAGATAGGTCAGGCTCATGAGGGATTTAAATGACCCCACGGGTGAGCCAAGGGTCAGGTTCTTTTCTTTAATGTTGCACCCCTCAATCTTGCAGGTGTGGAAGGGCTATGGATTATAGCTAGGGCCTGCCTTCCTTCTTCCTTCTTCCTTCCTCTTTTTGGCTTGTTTGGTTGGTTGGTTGATTTTTTTTCTCTAATATCGGTGTCGTAATTGAGACCTGTAAACATGCTTTGAACTTAGTTAACTTTAAATTTTGTGACAGGGTCTCCCTACACAGTGTGGCATAGCCATAGCCCCTTCCACGTGAGTGCTGGCTTCCCAGATGTGTACTTCCATATCTGACTTAAAGGTGTTTTCAGTATCATGAACTTTTCTTTCTTTTTTTGAATTTAGCATTCTAAGTTTTATATATTTTTTTATTTTATAATTTAATTTAATTTTACGTATCAGCCACAATTCCCTTATACTACCCCCTACCCCCACTTTCTTTCTTTCTTTTTTTTTTTTTTTTTTTTTTTTTTGTTTTATGGAGACAGGGTCTCGCTTTGTACACCAGGCTGGCCTCGAACTCACAGAGATCCACCTGCCTTTGTCTCCTGAGTTCTGGGATTAAATGCATGGGACACCACCACCTGGATATTTTTTTTTTTTATGTGTGTCGGTATTTTGCCATATATGTCTGTGTGAGGGTGTCAGATCTCCTGGAACTGAAGTTACAGACAGTTGTGAGCTCTCATGTAGGTGCTGGGAATTGAACCAGGGTACTCTAGAAGAACAGCCAGTGCTCTTAACCTCTGAGCCATCTCAGAGATGTTTCTCTTAACAGCTGGACCTGGGAAGAATCCTTCTTTTCTGGATTCCATTGCTGCTCACTCAGGTTCTCAGTCGCCATCGTCCTTCTGCTGCCTTTGGTCCTGTGTTAGTGGCCTCGCCTGCTTTACCAGCAGCTCTTTCAGCCCTGACTGTCCTTCCAATGTGTAGTGATCCTCTGACCAGCATGCTTTCCTGGGATCTGCTGGGCCGGGGTTCCTACAGGCCTGGCCCTGACGCACTCTACCAAGCTGTCATTCAAAGATGACACATGCGTATTTTTTTTTCTTTCTCTGAAGCAGCGTCACTGCTGTCACCTGGAAAGTGGCAGTCTGCAGTATTTCCACAGAGAGCGCTGCTTCCTCTGCACCTCCAAGCCACTTTCAAGTCCATCTTCCTTTAACTGTACTGTAAGAAATGACATAGTTGAGATCTGTTGGCCCTCCTGAATATCACAGAAGCATGTCTTGCTGCTGTTTGTATATTACACTTGGGTATTGCCAATTGAATAGGCCAATATCTCAGGTTGAGTACCAGATCACCTGGTATATACCATAAAGTTATCCCATTTGACTTTGGAAGTTCGCTTTATTCACCCATAGCAAGGTTGAGATGTGCCTATCCCTAACATCACTGCCAACGTTGGTGTGAACGGAAATGCACGTTCTGGCTTTGCATGACACGGTCGTCAGAAACACTTTCATTTGAGCAAAGTCTCCCTGCCCAGCACTATATATAATAAGCTGCAAGTCCATCTTTCCTTTTCTAAATCTATGGATCCTTGCCTCCTTCGCTATTGTTTCCACTTCTGGCACTGCTACCATTCAACTCTTCTTCTCAGGAGAGGTACCCAGAGATCCAGAGCTACGGTGGAGAAAGTGGCCAAAGGCTCCAACAGTCACTTGCTCACAGAACAAGTCATTATTGAGGGACTTGGGAAAGAAGTGGCAGAGTAAGTCCTCCCAGCACGTAGCCTTGCCTACAGCTGATGGCATGGTCTCCTTCTTCCTCAGAAACCAGAGTTCACCAAGTTTCCTCAAATCATACTACAAACACCTGCTCTCAGCCGGGCCAGTGGTGGCACACACATTTAATGCCAATACTGAGGAGGCAGAGGCAGGTGGATGACTGTGAATTCCAGGCCACCCTGGTCTACAGAGTGAGTTCCAGGACAGCTAGGGCTGTTGCACAGAGAAACCCTGTCTTGAATGCCCCCCCCCCAAAAAAAATACTCTCCTCTATCTTTCCTGTGTGTGTGTATGTGTGTGTGTGTGTGTTTCCACACTGCAGGTGGAGGTAGAATCCAGGACATTCTACAAGCTAGGAAGGCTCTGGGACTGAACTACATCCCATCCCTCATTTCTCTACTAAATCTAACATTTAATTTCTTGATGCATATACTGTCAAGTTTCTGGCTTTCCATGTGAAAAGGTCTGCCGACATTTCTAAAGAGCCAGTCTCAAACCTTCATGTGGGACTTCCTGAAGGACAAGAATCATCACATCTGACCGGCATTCCTTGCTACTGTCTTGTCTCCACCTTGTCCTTGTGCCCTCTTGCTGTCAAATCTGATGGAATTTGGAGAGGGCGATCCTTCATGCACCCAGAGTGTACAGCTTGACCTCAGATATAGTGAACCGACTTGCAGACATTCTCCACATAGTCTGCAGACACACAGGGTCGGGGCCCATACACATTGGTTGGCCTCTAGTCATCAGGCCAGCCGTTTGGCCATCCTTCCAAGCTCCTTCCAGTGTCTGCAGAAAGTTGCTAAGGAGTGGGGGACATCTCCGTCACAGCTTCAGACAACCTGGCATCCATCGGGGCCTCCAAGTCCTGTCTCCCACAAGGGATGTCCTCTGCCAGGTCCCTCTGCTGTGCTGCACAGAGGACAGGACTTCCCTTCTGTGCCATTTCCTAGTGTGAGCTGTCTGGGGACAGCCTAGTCCAGGGAGGAGCCTCTCTCAGTGTCCGGCCAGTGTGTGTTTCTGTGGCTCCTCAGAAGCAAGAGCACTGCTGGTCTGTGCTGGAGTTTGCTCTGAGACAGGCCTCACCCTGTAGCTCAGGCTGAACTTGGACTGGAGATCCTCCTGCCTCAGGCCCCCAGTACCTGGATGACAGGCATCCCACTATGCTGAGTTCTGGGTGTGGGGAACTGTGTTTTCTTGTTTGTTGTTTGAGACGGTTTCTCTGTGTATTTTTGGTGCCTTTCCTGGATCTCGCTTTGGAGACCAGGCTGGCCTCGAACTCACAGAGATCCACCTGGCTCTGTCTCCTGAATACTGGGATTAAAGGCGTGAGCCACCACCGCCAGGCTGAAGTGTGGTTTTTAGCAAGGTCTCAAGCGCTGTTTGTACTTTTCATCCCTGGGCTCTGGAAAGCCCGGGTGTGCACCTCGGTGTATTTGGGGCTGCTTGGGCCTTTGCTCATGTTCCACTTCCTGCTCCTTCCTACCCTGGTGGCTGTGCCTGTGATGAGCTGGTGAAGGCTTTGGTCAGCACTTCCTTGTGGAGGCCCCCCCCTTTAGGGAGGAAAGCAGGGAAGCTGTGGTGCTGAGTGCTGCAGCCCGCAGGGAGGCTGCAGTGGCTCCTAGGAGCCCCCTGGGGCCTGGTTGGCCTGCCTGAGCTGTGCTCCTGCACGGAGGCAGCAGGGCTAGGAGTCTCAGTGCACAGGCCGGTAGCCGACGGCCGCCCCGCCCCCACCCTGCCCCACTTTTATTTTTCTCCCCTCTGGGCAGGGATTGGGCAAAGGCCTCATTATGCCTGCTACTGGCTCTGCCACCGGGCCAGAGTGCCAAGCCGTGTCTCCAGTGTTTTTTTTTTTTTCGGGTACTGCAAACATGGCTAAGTTTTGAAAAGCCCGTTTTGCGGTTCCCCAGACCACATCCACACAGTGACATAATCAAGATTACGGATTGGTGCGCTGTTATGAAGTCAGGAACCACAGGCTAGGGTATCTGCTGGATGGAAATGCTGCGTTTCAGTACGCGGGTTCGGGGGAGGGGCTGTAACCCAGAAACCCAGATGTGGAAGGTGGACAATCAGGAGATGAGGGACAGTGGGGCTACCTAGGGAGGTAGAGGCCAGCCTGAGCTGCATCAGACACTGTTGTCAGCCAGAAGAAACACCACAAAGAGAGCGCTGAGTTTTCTTGCCCTTTCCGGTCTGTGCGCTATGGCGTTTTGGAAAGTGAAAGGATGCTGTTTGGTACCCATTCTCCTTCATCTTTCTCTCAGTCAGAGGAGAAGCTGTGAGCCAGGCTTCTTCCTCTGTTAGTTGGCCGCCCTGCTGAAGCAGCGCTATTCCTATGCCGAGGGGTAGACACTGAAATCTGAGACCAGCAGCTTTTGTATCCAGAGCCTCACGCTGAACCAGCCGCACGAGTTTGTGTGACTGCCACACACACTCCTTTGCACATCTCAGTCTGTAGTTCCGGGCCACACACACTCCTTTGCACATCTCAGTCTGTAATTCCAGGCCACACACACTCCTTTGCACATCTCAGTCTGTAATTCCAGGCCACACACACTCCTTTGCACATCTCAGTCTCTAGTTCCGGGCCACACACACTCCTTTGCACATCTCAGTCTCTAGTTCCGGGCCACACACACTCCTTTTGCACATCTCAGTCTGTAGTTCCGGGCCACACACACTCCTTTGCACATCTCAGTCTGTAATTCCAGGCCACACACACTCCTTTGCACATCTCAGTCTCTAGTTCTGGGCACACACACTCCTTGCACATCTCAGTCTCTAGTTCCGGGCCACACACCCTGCACATCTCTCTCTTCCCCACACACTCCTTTGCACATCTCAGTCTGTAGTTCCGGGCCACACACACTCCTTTGCACGTCTCAGTCTGTAGTTCCGGGCCACACACACTCCTTTGCACGTCTCAGTCTGTAGTTCCGGGCCATACACACTCCTTTGCACATCTCAGTCTGTAGTTCCAGGCCCGGTGCAGCCAAATGCATGTGTCACTGAATGACCTAATTCCTTCCCCACTGCAACTTCTTCCTGTCAGGATGCTAGTGTTTTCTAGCGCCAGACATTCACCCCTAAACGCGACAGATTGTAGAGGAAAGGGAGTCTTTTTCCTCCCAATTCATGTGCAAGTATACACACTTGACTGCATTCAATAATAAAGGGAGACTATCCAGTGCAAGACCTGCAAGCTACAGTGTGTGTGTGTGTGTGTGTGTGTGTGTGTGTGTGTGTGTATGTGTACGTACACTCGTGCACGCCAACATGCCATGGCTCATATGTGGGGGTCAGAATAAGAATTTCCTGGGGTTGATTCCTTCCATGGAACTCAGGTTGTCAGGCCCTTTTGGAGTTTGTTTTTGTTTGTTTCTTCCACCTCCCTGTATATTTCTCCTGTAGCCCAGGTTGGCCTGGAATCACAGTGTAGCTGAGGATGGCTTTGAACTCCTAATCTTCTTTCCTCCACCTCCCAAGTGCTGAGCTCACAGGCATGGATCGCGTTGCCCAGCCTGAGTGTCTCAGCAGAGAGAGTGGAATGCAGGAAAGGCTCAAGGAAAATGTAGGTTTCCTTCCGTACTCCCCAGGTTCCAGTGCTGGCACCCCAGGAGGACCGTAGCTATTCTGTCAAGGCTACAAGAGGCTCTGCCATTGCCAGATTTACAACTAAGAATAACACTGGGGTGGGCACATGCATGTCGTGTTTTAAGCATGATGGTAATAAGACAAACTGAGGGGATCTGTTCTCTCCTTCTGTCTTTATGTGGGTTCCAGAGATCAAACATGACAAGTGCCTCAACCCGCTGAGCCATCTCATTGACCCTTAAAACATTATTGGAGACAGAAATCTCTAGAAAGAGAGAGAGAGAGGTCATGCCTCAGTGTGCCTGTGGAGGTTTAAGAGGACAGCTTTCAGGAGCTCTTCACTCCTTCCACTGTGAATTGACGGACTGAACTCTTGGCTGCATATTCTAAATACACTATCATTGAATTCTTGGTAATGCTCCCTTGGAGAAAGAGAAATATTAGTATTACTTTCATATGATGGAATATAATTCAGGCATTAAAACTGAGACAGAGCTATGTGTTGCTCTCACTTGTATTCCTGGTACTCCGGAAATGGAGACGTGACGATGAGGCGTTGAAGGGCGGCCTCAGTTGTCTTGAGTTGTTTTACCCCTGCACGGGTTGTTAATCCTGAATGATGGACAACTGAGTACCTTCCGTCCTTCTGTTTTTACTCCTTGTCTTCTCACTCCATTCTTGGAGGAAGGACGGACAAGAACCCGGTGGAAGATAGCCATCTTGCCACCTTATCACAAGAATTGCCGTGTTTCAGCTCTCCAGTAACATGTCTCAAATTTCCATCCAAGCCCTCATCCTCATCCAAAGCACCTTTAAGATTCATATCCCTCCACCTTCCATCTTTGTCTGCGACAGGGTCCTGCTATGAAGCTTTGGCTGATCTAGGGCTCACTCTCTAAACCAGGCTGGTCTTGAACTTGCACCAATCCTCCTGCCTCTGCTTCCCAAATGTCTACTTGTCTGATCCAGAGGACGGGACCTCTCCCCCAAATTCTAGCTAGCCAGGTATCTAATCTTGGTGCCCAGCATTCAACTTCTCAGAGCTGATTCCCAGAAAAGAGATGGCTTGGCCACCACTTGGGTGGGTTCAGGAGACAGAGGATTAAACAAAAGTTTTATTTTATTTACATTCTTTTATTTCGTGTGTATGTAGAGAAGAAAGCACATGTGTCATACATGTGGCATTCAGAGGACAACTTGTGGGAGTCAGTTCTCTCTTTCTACCATGTAGTTCCTGGGATTGAATTTAAGCCATCAGGCTTGGTAGCAGGTGGCAAGCCCCATTACCTACTGAGCCATCTCACTGGTCCCAACAAAGAGTACATTTGAGCCCTAAAGTCAAACAGAATTTGCCCTTCTGAGTTTTGGACCGGCATGGAAGCTGTTGTGATGTGAATATGAAACATCCCCCATAGGCCCGTGTGTTCCAGTATTTGGTCTCCAATTGGTGGTGCTGTTTGGGAGATCGTGGAGAGCTTTGGAAGTTCTGTGTTAATGTGTGTCATTGACGTGGGTCAAGAATCATAGCCTCAGCCCCACTGAGTGACAAAGTCCCCTCTTCATCCCCATGAAGTTCAGAGAGATGATAAAGTCTTCCTTAAGGGTCGGAGTGAAAATGCTGATGATAGTGTGTGCATAAAATGACCACTATAACTTCCTCCCCAATGGATATTTTATGGCCTGAAGAATGGTAGACTGTGCCTACTGAGACTAGCTAACCCTCTCTCCTTGATCCAACTGTATACTATAAACCATACCTACCTCCTTGTTTATCAGTGCGCAATAATCCACCTCCCTGTTGTACTCTATATAATAAACATGTTGCGCTTCCAGGTTTTTGTGATTTCTCCATCAGAGAACCCAGTCCAGTTAACCCCAGCTTGTCTGTGTGTTCATTTGTCTGGCTGCCCCCAAGTCAGGTCAATCCTTGAGGCCATGCAAGATTGTAGCAGAAGGCTATGGAACCTTCAGGCGGTGGAATCTTTCGAGAGGAAATAAATCACTTGAGGAGAGCTTTGAGGTTTCATAGTCTAGCCCTGTTTCCTGTTTCTCTTTGCTTCCTGTGTGGGGCTGAAATGTGATTTGTTGCCTTCCCCATGGCTGTGTCAAAGTAGGGGCTACTTCAAGCTGGGCCGTGGTGGCGCACGCTTTTAATCCCAGCACTCAGTAGGCAGGAGGATCTCTGTGAGTTCAAGGCTAGCCCGGTCTACAGAGCGAGTTCCAGGACAGTCAGGATGGTTGCAAGAGAAACCCTGTCTCGAAATAAATCAAAACAAAGAAAAGAATCAGGGAGCTCTTCTCTTTTCTCCACACTAGTTTGCCTTTGAAAGTTCCTGACCCAGCTTCACGGTCATCTGTGTCCTGCACCAGCCAACAGCAGCTTTGTGTGTGTGGTCAGCCCTTTGCTGGCCAGCCAGGAGCTCCCACACTCAGCAGTTTTCCTTCCACTAAAGTGGAGGCTGCCACCAGTCTCCTGGCAGCTGGCAGCTGTGTGCCCCCAACAACCTTTCTCTGGACCTCCACTTCATCTTCAACAGCATGGCTCTGATGGGGAAGGAGCCACTCTTTGTGAGGTGGCTAAGAAGGAGCATGAAGGCAATGAGCAGCTTTTGAAGGTGTGAAACCCCTGCTGCGGCGTGTCCTATTCCACCGTGTGCAGAAGCTGGTTTAAGACGGATGCAGTAAAACTCTGGGTGCCAGGCCTGAAACCCTTTGAGAAGAGCTGAATCACATCTTTTCTGAATGGCGGAGCCTAGAGTTCTGTCTCACACAGACCCCCATCTTTTTTTTTTTTATGCCGAAACCTGGGAGAGACCCCCATCTTTATGACTTCCTGCATAGTTACTTCTTAGGTAAGGGAAAATTCACCAAGAAAATGGCTATCAAGGTTGGAGAGATGGCTCAGTAGTTGAGAGCACTGGTTGTTCTTCCAGAGGACCTGGGTTCAAGTCTCAGCACACACATGGCCGCTAACTCCAGTTCTAGGGGATCAAATGCCTTCTCTTCTGGCCTCTGCTGACACTGTATGCGTGTAGTGCACAGACATACATGCATACACAACATCTGTACACATCGGGAAGGGGAAGCTATCACCTGACCAGCCTCCATGGGCTGCCTAGTTCCCAGGCCTACTCACCCCAGTAGCTCATCCTCAAGCATGATGGAGCATCGGGACCGAGTGGTTTTGAGGCATCATATCTCCTAGTGAGGGGGTCAAGTCTTCCTGTAGGATTCTTGTCTTGCTTCCCCTACATGATTGGGGTGCTGAGAGGGGGGCTAAGAAACATTGACTATAAGGACTCATATTTGGCACTCCAGAGTAACTATTCAGATGGGAAAGTAGAAACCCTCAACCTCTCAGTGACTGCAGGATGCCAACCAAGAAGAGTGAGAGTGTTGTAGCTCTAAATCCTTGAGGCCTCGGCATGGCAACCAGGAGCTTGCTGGCAACTGTCAGGGTCTGAGAGCAGTCCTCTGAAGAATGAGTCTCCAGAGGGCAGGCCGAGATGAGTGGCAGAAATGGTGGGTGTTACATTTCTGAGGCAGTGTAAGATACAGGAAGCAGAAAAAGAGACCCATCTGACCTCAGCAGAACGGACTGTTTAGTTCCAATGCCTAGGGGCGGACACAGAGGGAAAGGGGTGTCTTCAGAAGGGGAAGGAATACTTGGAGTTCACATAGGAGGTTTGGAGAGTCCAACTGCTGGAGCTAAGTGCAAGCCTGAAGTTTTCCCCTCCTGGAGTTGTTTGTCCAGACGAGGCCATTTTATCTTTAGAAACCGCCTCGGCCCAGGCTATCAGGATTCGCTTCATAACGGGCCACTGAGTTTGGCGGTGGCAGTGATGTGGCAAGGCAGGGGCTAGAGTTTCACTACAGGGCCTTGGTCAGGGCCTGGAGCAGTTTGTTCAAGGTTTACTCTACCAGTGGGTCTCCAGGCAGGAAGGAGCCCCCTGCTCGAGGCAGGAGCTGAGTCTTTCAGAACAGGAGCTCCCAGGCGCTGGATGAGCCTGAGTCTAAAGTCCTCAGAAGGGCATAACTAGGAGTCTGGCGATGGCAAAGGCCCGTTGGCAGGTCGCACCTGGGCTGATGGCAAGGCTGCTGCATAAGCTTAGGATCAGAAGAATGGCTGTCAGCCCGGGAAGTGAACAAAGCAGGGAGGGTTTTCAATCCAGGCTAGTGCTTGTCCCCTCCCTCTCCCTCTCCCTCTCCTCTGTGCTCCAACAGAAGGAAGTGGGGGAGGGGGAGGGAAGGAGAGAAGGGAATCGAAAGCTGGGCTTTCATATCTTCCTGCTTTGGATCGCCAAAAGCAGTTGTTGGGGGAGGGATGAGTTCTTTGATCTCCCGGCTGCCAGCTAGAAATGCCAGTCTTTGCTGGCCTTCAGTCTCCTGCTGGCTCTGGTCATCTAGGCTGTCCACACAGCCTGCTGCACCACCAGGAAGCCCCAGACCTCACTGGGCACCCCTCCTGCACTTACTTACCATCAGCCACAGGACTTCCGTCTGCCCTGCCCGAGCCCCTTTCTCCAGCCCAGGCAGGTTTTCTGTC
>NC_051083.1:63047061-63167061 GCF_004664715.2 Peromyscus leucopus | reverse complement strand
TTGTTTAATGTGTGTATGTATGGAGAGACAGAGACTATTTCAAGCTGTTGACCATACCTCATAGACGGTCTGCAGACAGTGTGCTTTGTCCCTTCAGAGGTGTAGCACACTACAACTGGAAAGCTGTACGAGAGGCACTGAACAGAGCAAAGCAGGAAGCCTATTCTTTAAGATTCAAGGCAACACAAAGATTAAATGTGTAGACGGGACCCCAGTATGGGTAACCTGATGAATGTCTGTCCAGGTACAGTTGAGCAATTACTAACATTAAGCTATATCTCATGTATGTTGTACATTCAGAAAACTTAACTGTTACCTTTAAAAAAAAAAATCTTGAAGTTTCACAAATTCTTTCCTATATAATTTAGCATGCAAAATATGGATTTCCAGTTGCATGCAATTCTGTAATTTTCTAAAAGTTAAGTTACATGTTGAGGCAGGAGTTAGCTCATGGTAGGCAGTAAGGAAAAGAGCCCACGGGGAAAAGTACAAGTTATTCTGTATACTCCGGTGAGGATGGATAGTAAGGTTAAAGGGCAATGTAAGGATTAAAACAGTGACTCCAGAAGCACCAAGAGGAGACTAAGACATTTACAGCTGGGTAAGAGATGGCCCAGCAGGCTTGACAAGAGACGAGGAAGCTCAAAGAAGCAAGGCCAGTGACAAAGGCTGGCTAGCTCTTTGGAGACGTTTCCCCTTTGGGAAGCACATGCTAGGCACTGTTGGTGTATTATATTGCTGCTTTTAGTTCATCCCCTCTAATGTAGCTGATTATAAGAGACTAAGCCGTAAGTAAAGATGGCTTCTAACGACCCCACCACCACCATTTCAGGAAAGAGACCCCAGTCCATCCTGTAGACAAAGAGATAACCAAGAACAATGCAGTTGCTTTTTGGCATCCGTGAGAACAAAGAAAGTTTAATTAACAGCACTCAAGACACCTGCAAGGTCAAAGTTAGCAACAACAACAACCAGTAAAAAATAGTAGACAGTCAAGGACAACTAAGACAGCCAGAGGGCTTGGTATAACGAACAGCAAGACACCTGTAAAGTTGCAAGGTCGTGATGCTGGCCAAGTGACTAACACTAAGCCAAAGTCAGAGAGGGCTGGGGCTGGGGCTCTTCAACACCCCTAACTGGGTGAGCAGGACACAAACATGGAATGATCGGATCATCTCTCTGAGTGAATCAGGGGGATAGGCCTGTGGATCCTATTGGCTCAGCCCATGACAGTCCAGAGAATTAACCAGTCTCAATAGGGATTACCTTAATCTTTGTCCAGTTTCTATCATTGGCCTATAAAATGATTGAACAAAGGCATTTCAAAGACTTTTTCCTCCTTTGGAAATCCCTCGCAATTCTAGAGAGTTCCACTCACTTTAACTCAATTTCTCACTTTCCTATAATTCTTCATAAATCCTACTTGTACCAGCCGTGGTGGCACATACCTTTAATCCCAGCACTCAGGGAGCAGATGCTGGCGATCAGAGAATTCGAGGCCAGCCTGGGCTACAAAGCAAGTTCCAGGACAGCCAGGGCTACACAGAGAACCCTGGCTCCAAAAAACAAAACCAAACAAACAAAAATAAATAAACAAATCCTACTTGCCCCTTTGCACGCTCCCACAAAAGTCCACTTTATTAATTGCGTTGGCCCAACAGTGAGCTCAGAGCCGGTGTCTCAGGACAATCTTTGATGAACGTGAGAGTCTGGCACCTTAGGTCCTTGGGTCATGCACAAGCAGGCTGTAAAAAGATCTCATTGATCTCAAAACCCTGCATCAATATCATGGATGCCTGATCACAGTTTATCATGCGTTAGCATTACAATGATACATGTCTATATTTTGATTTTAGCTTCCCGTTTGTCTTCTCTAGTGGTTTGCTTACAGAATGGTGAGGAATCTAGAGGAGCAATGTGCTCCCTACATGTGGTGTTGGCTCAGTAATTAAAGTTCAGAATTCTCCTTTCCTTCCTTTGGACATGCAGCTGGTATCTCCTCAGGGTTCTGGTTTCATTTCCTTTGAGTGCAAATCGAAAGGACTGCTGGGTCATGTGGTGAATTCATTTGTAATTTTTTTCAGTACCTTCCTATACTATGTTATATACCAAATTACATTTCTACTCAGTGTACCAGGATCCTCTTATTTCCTTGGCCTTTCAAATATACGTTTATCTTTCTTTTTGTACAGGCAGGAGGCTGTGGGAAATGTAAAAGAAAATGTACTGTCTTTTCTACAAAAGAGTTAAAGACAAAACTCCATTACCATTTTTTGTGGGGGTTTGTTTTGTTTTGTATTAATAAAGAAACTGCTTGGCAGAAATTCAAATTCACTCAGGGTCAGCACTTCTTGAAATCAAAATATGTGCTCGGGTTTCCTTTCTCCCTAGAATCTGCAAATTGTAGAAGAACATGAGGCACAGGACCTCCTTTCCCTTACAAATAAAAAACCTAGCGAGGCCCCACATGGCATGCTTGCCTGATTGATTTGGTAGAGCCGTGCACCCTTCTGCAGAAGTACAACTCTTTGTCTAACCAAAATAACTTGGATAGTGTGGTCAGTCATTTTCTTGAAACCTCACACCCATCTCTTACAACGTGGTGCCTAATGTACAGCTCTCTCTGAGACCAAGGATCTTGAGGACAGATTCTCATCCCGGCAGGTACACACCACGGCCTTGTTGGAAGGGCCCTGGTTGTGGAGACACTCTCGGACTCCAAAATCGATGGAAACCCCAAATCAAAAGTAAAGCAGCAAAAAATAAACCCAGAGCCCAATGTGAGCTCAACCAACCAGCTCAACATGGCCAGTACTGCTATGGTACTTTTGTGACTAAGCCTCCAGTGTGGGGGTGGGGGTGGGTGTTGCTGAGTAACTCCAGGAAGGACTAAGATTTGAAGATTCTCCCTTTAACATTCCACATGATCCATTAGGATAAGTGGTGAGTTTCTGGGAACACCACCCCTGAAGCAAAAAAATAAAATAAAATAAAATTGAAATCTTAGAACTGCTTTAGTGTTCAGGACATCTTAAAGGTTTCTTGACTATTATTAAAAAATGTGCTCAAGGTCAAAGTGCCTTTGCACTCTCAATCCAAGCTTCTCAGATAGGACCTGGCCGGAGATGGAGAAAGCAGTTTGGACAGAGTGCAAGAAACCTCCATGTGGAAGCTACGGTGGTGCTGATCCGGAGCACACCCTCATATGGCATAAGGTTGTCTACATGGACGCTGTCCTGGAACTACCTAGTCAGGAATTTTCGGTGACCCACCACTAGCCAAGAAAGGCCTCTGTGAAGCTTCCTGACAGTTTTCATGACAGGAAAAGGGAGGAAAAAGGTTGAGCCTCTGATCAAGACATCACGACCCTAAGATAGGGATGGGAAAATGGGCTTCCTCTTCCAGCAAGGGGAGAGATAAAAGACCTGAGAGCAATAAGAACAAATCTTCCAGAGAGGCCTCTGGCACACATGCTCCAGTAATGGGAAGATAATCCTTGAACAAAAGGGAACTGATACCTCTGATTCCCTGGTATGGGATGGCAGATCAATTGGATCAGTTTTGGGGGCCCAACTCTAGACCTGGCTAGGGTGATGTCTCTCTAGTGAGGAAAATTAGGATAATAATAGGAATAATAATAATAGAGCTGATAATAGGAACTGAAGTGGTTTCTTGGGAAAGACAAAGGATGTTGAACTATAGTTATAACTAATAGCTAACCAGGCTTAATTCCCAGCACCCACATGACAACTTACAACTATCTCGAATTCCAGTTCCAGGGGATCTGACTTCCTCTTCTGACCTCAGTGGGCACTGCGCAAATGTGGTGCACAGACATATGAGCGCACACAGCACCCATACACGTAAACTGTATTACACATAAAAAACATGAAAAAACATAGCAAGAAAGTTAGAGAAGATTTGAGCGTGGATTTGTTGGGAAAAGAAATGACTTTTCTGGCTTCCCTTGGGGCTGCACATTGTGCTGTACCCTAGCTAAACAGGGGAAGCCAGTCTCCGTCATTGCCAACCATAATTACCGGGCTAGCCCAGGGAAATTTGAAGCTCTGCATGAGCGTTCTTCCCTACTTCTTCTTGTGTTCAGGGACTGTGCCTTCACTTCAAGTTCACTGACTCTTGTGCTGGAATGGAAGTTTTTCCCTAGCTCAGACTTAAATAATAAAATAATTAAACCGGGTGGCAGTGGCGCACGCCTTTAATCCCAGCACTCGGGAGGCAGAGGCAGGCGGATCTCTGTGAGTTTGAGACCAGCCTGGTCTACAAAGCGAGCCCCAGGACAGGCACCAAAACTACACAGAGAAACCCTGCCTTGAAAAACCAATCAATCAATCAATCAATCAATCAATCAATATAATTAAACAGTTAAAGTCCAGGGTGGAGAGGAGGCTTTCTTACCCTGTGGAAACTTAGAGAACTTTCTTGGATAGACAAATGTGCCGGGCGGTGGTGGCGCACGCCTTTAATCCCAGCACTCGGGAAGCAGAGGCAGGCGGATCTCTGTGATTCGAGACCAGCTGGCTACCAAGTGAGTTCCAGGAAAGGCGCAAAGCTACACAGAGAAACCCTGTCTCGAAAAACCAAAAAAAGAAAAAAAAAAAAATAGACAAATGTATGTGTCCTGAATTTTCCTCCCATAGGTCTCCTCCACATCATGATTGTGATGATATATTATTCTAGGACACTTTATACTGTGAAGGGAGGGTCCCACTGATGGACCCCAAACCTCATGGTACATCCCTTAGAAAATGCCAAGACAAAATCAGAATAGTGAAGGGCAATGTTCCAGGAAACTGCAAGGACTGTCTGTGTTTAAAAAAAAACAAAAAGCAAAGACTCAGACCAGCGATCATTCATCACTGGAATATATGGCCTACATGTATGTGAGTTTTATCTAGGAAATAGACAGACTCTGGGGACATTTTTCTCTAAGTTCAGTTACCCAAACTCAAGCAGCGATTCCTAAAGATGACTTTAAAAAGTAGTTAAAATTAAAGACTTAAGCCAGGTGATGGTGGCACATGCCTTTAATCCCAGCACTCAGGAGGCAGAGGCAGGCAGACCTCTGCGAGTTCGAGGCCAGCCTGGTCTACAGAGCGAGTTCCAGGACAGCCAGGATGAATCAAATATTCTCTCAGCACATTAAATAAGTACTATTGTTACTCTTGTGTGGCAGGGAGATCAGAAGCTCTTGCTCAGATGGACATCAGACACCTTAGGGATGACATACATGCATGCTCATCCTTTTCCAGGATAAGATGACCTGGGGAAACCTGTCTTCTAAATCCTAGTCCCTTATGTTCCACATAGGGTAGCTAAAGAGACCCTGAAACCAACTTTAAAAGGACCATTATTACATGGTGATTCTCTCCACTCCTGTGGCCATGAAGGTAGCTGCCATTACATCATGGATCCACCAGACCCAGGTCCAGAAAACCAAGGCCAAAGATGATGACTCCAAACGGACTGTCTCCCGACAATGGACCCATTAAAATGAAGATTTCATTGGCCCTGAGTCCCTCCACTCCCTGCCCCTATCTCCCCCAAGACTTGTGTTTGGTATGAATACAGGGTCATGGTCCAACCCCACCACCCTCATGCCTGGACCTTGGAACTGAGGAAGACAGATCCAGGAGAGGCGATATAGCTAATATGACTACAGACTCACTGACTTAATGCAGACTATCAATTAGGACTCTGCTTGTGCCGAGCGGTCTTTGGATTTCTGTCCCACAATGACAGTTCAGAAATAAATGACCTTTTTCTAGTCTTGGGAAACAGTGGCTTGGAAAGTGAAAGAAGGTAATGACTTCAGTCCTGTTGTTGTCCTAGGAATACAGCTGGGTGTCCTGTGACCCCATACATACAAGAGTTGTTAGTCCAAAGACTGTAAAAATGCTGTCGTTGACAAAATATTGCCATCATGTCAAAAGAAGGTTCGTGATGAAGACCTCAGAATTGGCAAGTCAGGCGATGTTAATTCAATGTGAAGACAAGAGCAAAAATGTACTGTAAAAGAAGGGGAAATTTTCTATCAAAGGGTTCAATAAGAGAAAATTCCATTTAAAAAAATCGTAAAGAAACCACTTGGCAGAAATTCAATTATTTCAGGGTCAACACTTCTTGAAATAAAATATGTGCTCAAAAGCCAGGTATAGTGGCACACGCCTTTAATCTCAGCATTTGGGAGGCAGAAGCAGGTGGATCTCTGTGAGTTCAAGGCCAGCCGACTCTACATAGTGAGTTCAAAGACAGCCAGACTACACAGTGAGAGCCTGTCTGGGAAAACAAACAAACAAAATGTGCTCAAGTCATTTCTCCTTCGAGACAGTGTTTCTCTATATTAGTTAGTCACATGAGAATGTGACCACTTACACTCACAGAACCCCCTTTACCCTAATAATAAGGACCAGGATGGAGCCCCACTCGGTGCGCTCTCCTGTTGGACTTGTCGGAACTGTGGACCCTTCAGTAGAAATAAAATGTTTGGCTTTGCTGAAGGACTTTGGATTGTGTGGTCATTTTCTTCGGACTCCCCACCCATTGTCCTTGATGCTAACTAATATCTAACTGTGGATTCAGGTGGCCATTCTCTGATGATTAGTGCTGCTGAGACCCTTTCCACACACCTACCATTTCTTGAGAAGTGTCTGCTCAGCCCTTTACTAATGTTTTAATTAAATTGCTCCTTTACTTCTGTTTTGGACTTAGTTGTCTGACTTCCTTAGATATTCTGGATATAACCTTCTTATGACATATATTCTAATAATATTTTCTGTCAGTTTGGAATCTGATTTCGATTTTGTTCGCTGTACAAAAGCAAGACAACTTCTACCCCTCCAATGCACGAACCCTAATCCTTGCCAAGGACCCATATGAAGCTCTTCCCTAGGAGTTTTAAAAGTTGAGGTCTTAGGTAGACCTAGTGGCACATGCTGTAACCCCAGCTACTCCGAGGCCAAGGCAAGAGGATGGATGGCTACTGCAGGCCTCCCTGGGCTACAGACCCAAACGAAGGAAGTCTGGGAAGCATAGTAAGAAGATGCCTTAGAAATTTAAGTTAAAAAAATAAGTTAAAGGTCAGGCATTGGTGGTACATGCCTTTAGTCCCAGCATTCGAGTGGCAGAGGGAGGCAGATTTCTGAGTTCGAGACCATCCTGTTCTACAGAGTGAGTTCTAGGATATCCAGGACTGTTACACAGAGAAAACCTGTCGCTAAAAACAAATTAAGTTAAAAGATATCACTCAGGCTGAGTGTGCTAACGCATCCCTTTAATCCTAGCACTCAGGAGGCAGAGGCAGGAGGATCTCTTTGAGGTCTAGCCTAGCAGCCTAATGTGGTCTATAGAGTGAGTTCCAGGATAGTGAAAGGCTACATAGAGAAACGCTGTCTCTCAAAAACAAACAAAAAGAGATGTAATTCATTGGTAAAGTGCTTGCCTAAGATGTATGAAGCCCTTGGTTTAATAACCAGTACAATGAAGGTTGCAGATTTTACATTTAGTGTTTCATGTTTGTCTGTATATGTTTACAAAGCTCCTTATAGCAGGGCTTAGCTGGACCACAGAACTTTATGCCCAGCCCTGTTTGGCTTTCCTGAGTGTGCGTAGGCTAGGGTGGCCCAAAATTCATGGTAATCCTCCTGCCTAATCTTCCCCAGGACTGGGTTTACAGGCAGAAGCTACCATGCCTAGCTCTATATGTTGGTATATGATACGTTCTGTGCCTGGTGTGTATGTTGCCCTTATGTGGGACAATTTCCCAAGTCTCCTTTCTATCCCAGGAGTAAATGAAACACTCTGTTTATATATTGCTCCTAACAGGGACCTAGAGCTAGTTAGGAACATGTTCCACATCATGTGGAGGGAGGAAAGGTTTAAAATGATTCTTTGAAAAAGACGGCCGTGTGGCCCAGTTGCTAGCAGTAAGATCTGGGGAAGTTATTCTCTATGCCTTTCTTTCTTAATCTGTAAAATGAGATCATATTCACCTGCATTAGAGGCTGAGAATTGGTGCTGGCTAGTTTTATGTCAACTTGACACACACTAGAGTCATTGGAAAGGAGGGAGTCTCAAAGAAGAAAAGACCTCCATAAGATTGGGCTGTAAGGTAAACCTGTAGGGCATTTTCTTAATTAGAGATTGATGGAGGTGGGGGTCCTGGACTGATAGACTAGGGTCGTATAAAAAAAAAAGAAAGAAAGAAACAGCAGGCTGAGCAATCTACATGGAGCAAGCCAGTAAACAGCACTCCTCCATGGCCTCGGCATCCTCTCCTGCTTCCAGGTTCCTGCCCTGTTTGAATTATTGTCTTGGCCTCCTTCAGTGATGAACAGTGATGTGAAAGTATAAGCCAAATAAACCCTTTCCTCCCCAAGTTATTTTGGTTATCGTGTTTCATTATAGCAATAGTAACCTTTATTAAAATAGAATTAAACAGGATTATTTAATCCTTTGATGCTCCCATCTTAAAAGAAATAGGATTGGGGGGGGGTTCCAAGACAGGGTTTCTCTGTAGCTATGGAGCCTGTCCTTGACTAGCTCTGTAGACCAGGCTGACCTCAAACTCACAGAGATCTGCCTGCCCCTGCCTCCTGAGTGTTGGGATTACAGGCGTGAGCCACCACCACCCGGCAGGAATTTTTTTTGTTTTTTGAGACAGGGTATTTCTGTGTAGTTTTAGTGCCTGTCCAGATTGCTCTGTAGACCACACTGGCCTAGAACTCACAGAGATCCGCCTAGTTCTGCCTCCCGAGTGCTGGAATTAAAGGTGTGCGCCGCCGCCGCTACCCGGCCCAAATCCCATTTTCTGAAATGGAACCAGTTTCTGAAAGGTTTATAGTTATACAGAACAAAGAAGGTCATACATCAAGGCAAGTTTAAAATACACTGATGAGTACCCCAGGGAGGCAAATGGAATGAGATGGGGAGCTATTTATAGGCCCAAGATACTATCTGGTGCCAGTCTTGGATTGCCGGAAGCTAGTGTCCTGCTAAGTTAATAGCTTCTATAGGATTTTATTTATTACCACAAGATGTTAGTTCAGACACAGAATAGAGCAAGGAATGGCTGTTCTAGAAGGGCAAAAACCAGCCACGGTAAAGTAATTTACCTCTGAAACTACAAAATTCCACTCTCTCCACAGTACTGAAATTCCAATTGGTCCATCATTCTCTGAAGACACAGAATCCCCTTCCAGGAGTTTTTTGTTCACAGCAAGACACAGCTTCATTTCAGGAATTTTTGTTCACAAATAGCATGAACACAAGCATGTAAACACACCACTAAATAGTAGTGGTGATATAATGAATTGTTGCATATAATAAACAACATTCTGCTTACAAATGACAGGTCACCTCCTCTCTGGGTACTGACAACAGCCTCTACCAGAAGGCTTACACTTAGTAAGTGCCTCTGTAGCACTCAAATTTAAGTGCAAACAGCACAGGTCACAGGTCTAATGTCATGTGTATGACATTAGAAAATGAGCCACTGGCAGCCCGACAGAAAGAAGGTGCAGTGGGGAAGGAATTAGGTCATTCAGTGACACACGCATTTGGCTGCACCGGGCCCGGAACTCCAGACTGAGATGTGCAAAGGAGTGTGTGTGGCCTGGAACTACAGACTGAGATGTGCAAAGGAGTGTGTGTGGCCCGGAACTACAGACTGAGATGTGCAAAGGAGTGTGTGTGGCCCGGAACTACAGACTGAGATGTGCAAAGGAGTGTGTGTGGCCCGGGACTCCAGACTGAGATGTGCAAAGGAGTGTGTGTGGCAGTCACACACACTCGTGCGGCTGGTTCAGCGTGAGGCTCTGGATACAAAAGCTGCTGGTCTCACAGATTTCAGTGTCTACCCCTCGGCATAGGAATAGCACTGCTTCAGCAGGGCAGCCAGCTAACAGAGGAAGAAGCCTGGCTCACAGCTTCTCCTCTGACTGAGAGAAAGATGAAGGAGAATGGGTACCAAACAGCATCCTTTCACTTTCCAAAACGCCATTTCCAAAACGCCATAGCGCATAGACCGGAAAGGGCAAGAAAACTCAGCGTTCTCTTTGTGGTGTTTCTTCTGGCTGACAACAGTGTCTGATGCAGCTCAGGCTGGCCTCTACCTCCCTAGGTAGCCCCACTGTCCCTCATCTCCTGATTGTCCAGCTTCCACATCTGGGTTTCTGGGTTACAGCCCCTCCCCCCAACCCACGTACCGAAACGCAGCATTTCCATCCAGCAGATACCCTAGCCTGTGGTTCCTGACTTCATAACATCGCACCAATCTGTAATCTTGATTATGTCACTGTGTGGATGTCGTCTGGGGAACCGCAAAACTTAGCCATGTTTGCAGTACCCGAAAAAAAATACTGTAGACACGGCTTGGCACTCTGGCCCGGTGGCAGAGCCAGTAGCAGGCATAATGAGGCCTTTGCCCAATCCCTGCCCAGAGGGAGAAAAATAAAAGTGGGGCAGGGTGGGGGCGGGGCGGCCGTGGCCTACCGGCCTGTGCACTGAGATTCCTAGCCCTGCTGCCTCCGTGCAGGAGCACAGCTCAGGCAGGCCAACCAGGCCCCAGGGGCTTTTAGGAGCCACTGCAGCCTCCCTGCCGGCTGCAGCACTCAGCACCACAGCTTCCCCGCTTTCCTCCCTAAAGGGGGGGCCTCCACAAGGAAGTGCTGACCAAAGCCTTCACCAGCTCATCACAGGCACAGCCACCAGGGTAGGAAGGAGCAGGAAGTGGAACATGAGCAAAGGCCCAAGCAGCCCCAAATACACCGAGGAGCACACCCGGGCTTTCCAGAGCCCAGGGATGAAAAGTACAAACAGCGCTTGAGACCTTGCTAAAAACCACACTTCAGCCGGGCGGTGGTGGCGCACACCTTTAATCCAGTATTCAGGGGGCAGAGCCAGGTGGATCTCTGTGAGTTCGAGGCCAGCCTGGTCCACAGAGCGAGATCCAGGACAGGCACCAAAACTACAAGGAGAAACCCTGTCTCAAACAAACAACAAACAAACAAACAAACAAACAAACAAGAAAACACAGTTTCCCACACCCAGAACTCAGCATAGTGGGATGCCTGTAATCCAGGTACTGGGGGGCCTGGGGCAGGAGGATCTCCAGTCCAAGTTCAGCCTGAGCTACAGGGTGAGGCCTGTCCCAGAGCAAACTCCAGCACAGACCAGCAGTGCTCTTGCTTCTGAGGAGCCACAGAAACACACACTGGCCGGACACTGATAGAGGCTCCTCCCTGCACTAGGCTGTCCCCAGACAGCTCACACTAGGAAATGGCACAGAAGGGAAGTCCTGTCCTCTGCGCAGCACAGCAGAGGGACCTGGCAGAGGACATCCCTTGTGGGAGACAGGACTTGGAGGCCCCGATGGATGCCAGGTTGTCTGAAGCTGTGACGGAGATGTGCCCCACTCCTTAGCAACTTTCTGCAGACACTGGAAGGAGCTTGGAAGGATGGCCAAACGGCTGCCCTGATGACTAGAGGCCAACCAATGTGTATGGGCCCCGACCCTGTGTGTCTACAGACAATGTGGAGAATGTCTGCAAGTCGGTTCACTATATCTGAGGTCAAGCTGTACACTCTGGGTGCATGAAGGATCGCCCTCCCCAAATTCCATCAGATTTGACAGCAAGAGGGCACAAGGGACAAGTTGGAGACAGAAGACAGTAGCAAGGAATGCTGGTCAGATGTGATGAAACTTGTCCTTCAGGAAGTCCCACATGAAGGTTTGAGACTGGCTCTTTAGAAATGTCGGCAGACCTTTTCACATGGAAAGCCAGAAACTTTTGACAGAAAACAGTGCTTAAGTATATGCATCAAGAAATTAGCCGGGCGGTGGTGGCGCACGCCTTTAATCCCAGCACTTGGGAGGCAGAGCCATGTGGATCTTTGTGAGTTCGAGGCCAGCCTGGGCTACAGAGCGAGATCCAGGAAAGGCGCAAAGCTACACAGAGAAACCCTGTCTCGAAAAACCAAAAAAAAAAAAAAAAAAAAAAAAAAAAGAAAAGAAAAGAAAAGAAATTCAATGTTAGATTTAGTAAAGAAATGAGGGCTGGGATGTAGTTCAGTCCCAGAGCCCTCCTAGCTTGTAGAATGTCCTGAATTCCACCTCCACCTGCAGTGTGGAAACACACACACACACACACACACACACACACACACACACACAGAGAGAGAGAGAGAGAGAGAGAGAGAGAGAGAGAGAGAGAGAGAGAGAGAGAGAGAAAGGAAAAGAGATAGTTGTTTTTGTTTTTCCCCAGACAGGTTTTCACTGTGTAACAGTTCTGGCTGTCCTGGAACTCACTCTGTGGACCAGGCTGACCTTGAACTCACAGAGATCTGTCTGCCTCTGCCCACTCCCCACAGTGCTAGGATTAAATGCATGTGCCACCACGGCCAGGCTGAGAGAGGACATTTTGTAGTGTGATTTGAGGGAGAACTTGGTGAGGCCCTGGTTTCTGAGTAAGGAGAAGGAAAACTTCTCATCAGCTGTAGCAATGCATAGTACCTCTTTGCTCTTAAATATTCTGTATTTGGTCTAGGTGTAATAACACTAAGAAGGAAAAATTAAACTTAAATGTTCAGCAATTGTACATTAAACTCCATACAGTGAGAACCACTAAAAGTAGTTATTATAGCCTGGCGGTGGTGGCGCACGCCTTTAATCCCAGCACTCGGGAGGCAGAGCCAGGTGGATCTCTGTGAGTTCGAGGCCAGCCTGGGCTACCAAGTGAGCTCCAGGAAAAGCGCAAAACTACACAGAGAAACCCTGTCTCGAAAAACCAAAAAAAAAAAAAAAAAAAAAAAAAAAAAAAAAAAAAAAAAAAAAAAAGTAGTTATTATAGCTAGCATAAACAAGCCAGAAATTAACCCTCATATGAGTGGTCAGGTAATTTTTAACTAGAGTGCCATGACAAATTAATGGGAAAAGAATACTCTTTTCAAACACAAAGGTGTTTGACTAAGCTGCATGTGCACATACAACAGAGTGAGGTAGGGTGCTTATTTGCCATTATATGAAAAAATAAACTCAAGCCAGGCGGTGGGGGCGCATGTCTTTAATTCCAGCACTCGGGAGGCAGAGCCAGGCAGATCTGTGAGTTTGAGGCCAGCCTGGGCTACAGAGTGAGTTCCAGGAAAGGTGCAAAGCTACATAGAGAAACCCTGTCTCAAAAAACCAAAAAAAAAAAAAAGAAAAGAAAAGAAAAAGAAAAAGAAAAAGAAAAAGAAAAAGAAAAAAAAAAAAAGAAAAAGAAAAACAAAAGAAAGAAAAAAGAAAAATGAACTCAAGGGCCAGGAAACTGGCTTGTAAGTAAAGTACTTGCTGTCCAAGCACAGGACTAGATTCAGATCTCCAGCATCCACATAAGAACATGATGGCACACATCTGTAATAACATTGCTGGGGAGGCAGAGACAGGTGGAGCCCAGAGTCAATGGCCAACCAGTGTCACTGGACCGGTGAGCTTCAGGTTCAGAGATGAACCTTGTCTCAAAAATTAAAGTAGAGCCGGGCAGTGGTGGCGCAGGCCTTTAATCCCAGCACTCAAGAGGCAGAGCCAGGCGGATCTCTGTGAGTTCGAGGCCAGGCTGGTCTACAAAGTGAGTTCCAGGAAAGGCGCAAAGCTACACAGAGAAACCCTGTCTCGAAAAACCAAAAAAAAAAAAAAAACAAAAAACCTAAAGTAGAATGTGATTGAGAAAGACATTTGATATCAATCTCTAGTGCACACAAACGGGGAATCACACATAGACATCATACACACACACACATATAAACACACACACACATAGTCTCAAACACAAGGAACTAAAAATGCATCAGAAACCAAAATAGACCAGTTAAAACCATAAATGCTGCCAGGTGGTGGTGGCGCATACCTTTAATCCCAGCACTTGGGAGGCAGAGGCAGGCGGATTTCTGTGAGTTCGAGGCCAGCCTGGTCTACAGAGCGAGTTCCAGGACAGGCACCAAAACTACACAGAGGAACCCTGTCTCGAAAAGCAAACAAAACAAAACAAAAAGAAAGAAAGAAAGAAACAAGGTTGTATGTGGTGGCACATACCTGTCATTTCTAGAGCAGTGGAGGGTGAGGTAACAGTACCTCAAGTTCAAGACCAGTCTGGAGCACATCATGAGTACCAGGCTAGCCTGGGCTGCAGAGAAAAACACTGCCCCCAAAAAGAAAAAGAAATGGCTTATGTAGGTGGTCCTCAAATAGCAGTTAGATTTCCATCCTGTGCCAATATATCATTCTTCAAAACAAGTACATTTACAAGTTTCAAAACAGGAACATCATACTTCCTAACAAAAATAATCTTGGATAAATGTGATTCACCAGAGGAGCACATATTTGGTGCTTAATCACAAATCATTATTTCTTTCTTTCTTTCTTTCTTTCTTTTTTTGATTGTTTTTTTAAAGATTTATTTATTTATTTTGGGTTTTTGGGGGGATGTTCAAGACAGGGTCTCTCTGTGTAACAGCTCTGGCCGTTCTGGAACTCACTTTGTGACCAGGCTGGCCTCGGCCTTGAACTCACAGAGATCCACCTGCCTCTGCCTCCCAAATGCTAGGATTAAAGGTGAACACTGGGGTGGGTGATGATGGAGCACTCATGGCCAGCCTGGTCTACGGAGTGAGTTCCAAAACATGCACCAAAACTACACAGAGAAACCGTTTAAAAAAAAAAAAAAAAAAAAAAAAAAAAAAAAAAAAAAAAAAAAAAAGGGGGTGAGTGCCACACCACCCAGCAAGATTTATCTACTTTTTTTTTTTTAATGTACATTGGTGTTTTACGTGCATCCATGTTGGTGGGAAGGTCCTGGAACTGGAGTAACAGTTTTGAGCTGTTCTGTGGGTGCTGGGAATTTAACCCGGGTCCTCTGGAAGCTCTTAACCACTGAGCCATCCCTCCAGCCCGAAAATTATTATTATTCTGAATGTAATATCACATGAGATTCAGTTTCACCTTGTGCACGTAAATTGAGGCAAACAGAATCTCAGGCTGAAATGGTATTTTAGTGATATTTTATTTTATTTTTTGGTTTTTCGAGACAGGGTTTCTGCCTCCGAGGGCTGGGATTAAAGGAGTAAGCCACCACCGCCCGGCCTTATTTTATTTTTTCTTTATTCTTCTCTCATACAATACATCCGGCCCACAGCTTCCCATCCCTTCACTCCTCCCAGTCCCCCGCCCGTCTGCTCCCCCCGCCCCCCCCCCCCCCCCCCCCCCCCCCCTCCCCACTCCGCCCGCCCACCCGCCCCCATACACACATACTCCTCCCCTCCGTGAAGCAAGAAGCCTTTGGAAAGGCGCGGGCCCTGAGCATTGCAACTTGTGATTGGCTTAGACGACATTTTCCCTACCCTGCCCTGCAGACCTTCCTGATTGGCTGCCTACATTGCCTCGCCTACTCCGTGCTTGGCTTCTTCTCCTTCCTTTGCCTAGTGGCTTGCGGGTTAGTCTCCCTGCTCCGCTTGCTTGCTCTCTGCCCCTCCTTCCGGTCTAGCGCCGGACATCGTCGCCCTCCTGCCGCCACTCTGCTTTGTTCTACTTGGCTTTGTGCTCAGCCTCCGGAGTCTCCGAGTCTCACGGTCTTCCACTCGAGGTCTCATCTGGCCCCACGGTCTAGCCTCGCAGCAAGGTCAGTTTGCCTCCTCCTCTCGGGTCTCACCGCCCCTCGGTCTCACTGCCTCTCGGTCTAGCCTCGCAGCAAGGTCAGCTTGCCTCGTCTCGGTCTAGGTCGTCTCGTCTCGGTCTTACCTTGTCTCGGTCTCCTCACCTTGCATCTCGGCCTCGCGTCTGGCTCTCACCTTGTCTCGGTCTCCTCCATCTCGGTCTCGCCTCGTCTCCGTCTCGCCTGCCCGTGTGGTTTTGCTTCCTCGTTTATCTCTTCTCCACAGATTTGTGCTCTGCCCCATCAGCCATGGAAAGTGACCTAGTGGTTCCAGAGGGCAGCCAGGATGCTGCCAGAGTGGAAGCGGCAACGGCCTCGTCACCCCCATTCCAGGCCCCGCTTGCTGTAGCTGCCACAGCGCACTCAATTGCCAGGCAGGGTCGGTCGGCCCAGAGCAAGACAAGGATTCAAGACCGGTCAGGATACAGGCTTCCTAACCGGGAGCGGGAAGGGGCCAGTCGGGAGGAGCGCCTCGTTTCTCTCTCGGAGCTGACTCCGTACATCTCCTGTTTTGTTTGCAAAGGTTATTTAATAGATGCAACAACCGTTACAGAATGTCTTCATACCTTCTGTAAAAGCTGCATCATAAAACATTTTGAACATAGCTATAGGTGTCCAAAATGCAACATTGTAGTGCACGAGGCCAAACCTCATAATCACCTGAGGTCGGATCCACAATTACAAGCCATAGTCTACAAATTAGTGGCAGGTCTAGAGGAAAAAGAAAAAAAGCAAAGGCAAGAATTCTATAAAGAAAATTGTCCAGAAACACCAAAACCTGATGCTGTTCCACAGCCAGGCCCTTCAAGCGAAGGGAACACTGAGGAACTTGTGGAATTGTGCCTTAGTTCACGTGAACCTAGTATTTCTTTGTTACTAGAGTCTACAGGCACTAATGCAGACACTGAGCATTTTAAACCACTGAAAATGAAGTTTGTGCAGATCTCAAGAAATGCAACCATTGGACATATAGAAAAATTTCTCAAAAGAAAAATGGGCCTTGCTGAAGCTTATCGGGTAGATATCACGTGCGGTGGTCAGTTGCTGAAGGACTTTCAAACTCTACAAGAAGTCCAGTGTAGAGTAGGGGATGCTGGAATGCAGGGTGATTTGCTAATGCTTTATTACAGTATTGTGCTTTCCCCTCTGAAGGTGACTCGCTAGGGGTAGTATGAAGGGACAGAAAGTAAGAAGGCCTCTGCAGAACTGCATCTTACTGAAGAGTTCTAGAAAACATGGAATCATTAGACTTTGTACTGTTTCTGACACACCTGTGTCCTACACCAGGCATCCTAGCATTTATAGGTACAGCATAGATCAGTGGGATACAAGACATTGACTTTTTAAATTCCTTGGGATTCCAAGAACTGTGAAGTTGAATGTTGCATCTCATCTTTGAGATAAGTTGTTGACAGTTTTCTTTTTGGTTGAGCCTGTTCTCTTTCAATTTGGTTGAGATTCTGCTGTCTGCAATGGCTTCCAGTGGTAGATGTTTTGAACAACATACTAGAGGTTCAAGGCCAGTCATCCATAAATTGCAGCGTAAACTCACAAAGACTACAGTTTTTTTTGCTACTTTTGTATGTTGTCATCATATTTTGAAGTTAACCTGTTTTTGTAACTGACATCAATCCTGAAGAGATGTTATTCAATTCTAAAGGTAAGAATTACTATCTTATGGGAAGAAACTGTCTCCAGTAGGATATGACTGAAGCCATTAGCCTTCAGTATAGTAAGAGCTCTTAACATGCCTTAAAATAAGAGGTGTTCTTCGTGATTTATACATATATAAATTATTAAATATATATTAAATATATATGTTACACACACACCATAGTTGCTCTCTGTGCTACTGGTGTCGTGACATCATGCAAGATTCTCATAGAATGATTACTGATGCCTTGTGATGGTAATGGTACCACTTCTAAAATAGAGAAGTTCAGGTTAACTTGCAACATCTATAGAGTACTTACTTACTGTGTCTTCAGCATGACACTTCTTTTGTTGTTGTTGTTTGGTTTTTGTTGTTGTTGTTTGGTTTTTTCGAGACATGGTTTTTCTGTGTCGTTTTGGTACCTGTCATGGATCTCACTCTATAGACCAGACTGGCCTTGAAATCACAGAGATCTGCCTGGCTCTGCCTCCCAAGTGCGGGGATTAAAGATGTGTGCTACCACCGCCCAGCTCAGCATGGCACTTTTACTGATTTAATGTTTGCTGTCTGTTTTCCTGTTATTTTGTTACTGGGATTAAGAAAATAAGGCTGAGCCGGGCAGTGGTGGCGTACGCCTTTAATCCCAGCACTCAGGAGGCAGAGGCAGGCGAATCTTTGTGAGTTCGAGGCCAGCCTGGTCTACAGAGTGAGATCCAGGACAGGCACCAAAACGACACAGAGAAACCCTGTCTTGAAAAACAAAATAAAAAAAGAAAGAAAGAAAAGAAAAGAAGGTTGTTTGTAAGCTCACTTTTTTTTTAATGTTGAGACTTCAGTTTTAAACACTTTTTTTTTTTTTTTTTTTTTTTTTTTTTGCCAAAAAATTCATGTCCTGGTGCTTTCTAAAAGATACCTTACAGGCTCTGTTTCATGGAAGAAACATTTAAAAATCTGTATTGGAAACTTTAAACACTGGACAAAGAATGGTAATTGTAAAGAACTTGTGAGCTTGCTGGGCATGGGGGAGCATGCCTGTAATGTTAGAGCTTGGGAAAGGAGTGGAGAATATGGGGAGTTCAAAGTCTCCTTCAGCTACAGAAGGAGTCGGCTTTATGGGGAGATGTTGAAAACGGTGAGAAGGGGGCGGGGGCAACTAGAGCATGAGCAGTGTGAGCCTGAGAGTAGATTGTGATACCCCTGTTCTCTTCTTTTGACCATGAGTTGAGCGCTCCCTCATGCTGTGCTACCTGACCACGGTCCCAAATCAACAGGAACAAGCAGCCAGTGGATTGGAACTGTGCAGACTGTGAGCAAACGAACGTCTTCTCTTTTCAGGGTGATTACATCAGTTATTTACTCTAATACCAGAAATCTGACTAACACCATAGTCCCGCATTTACAGTTGATGTTGAGGTACTAGTTAGTGAATTGTAGTGGATTATTATAATCGCATGTTTTTGTAGTTTCCATTTTAATACACATTGGATTAGTAAAGGTGGACACGTTTTCTACTTCTGCCTCCTTCCAGGTTCCGTGTGATGCATCCAGATTTGTACAACACCCTGATGTCTACCTCCCTGTGGGACAGCTCACAAGCACTTTGCCCAGGAGAAGACGCCCATAGCGGGCATCCACTGTACAGACAGGCTGCACGAAGGACCTCTTAGCTACAGCATGACCCCACCGAGCGTTGGCAGTGATGCCGGCCTAGTTGTTTTTGCTATTTGCGTTTTTGTCTGTTTTAGGAGTTTTGTCTTTTTCCCTGCCCACTGCTTGAGCAGGTGAGTGTGTATTCTACGGGCCCGTGCCCTTGGCCTGCGGTTGCTGTCTTTTCTCTTAAGTTTGAAGTAATACAAACTGATTCTGTTGTTTCATGCATGTGTCTGTGTTTGTTTTTGTACTGCCTCTTCTGTGTCATGTTGGACTGGCACACTGCCAAGAAAAGTTCTGGGGAAAGGCTTTTGTAGGTAGTGGCTATCAAGTCAGTCAAGAGTCATAAGGGTGCACACCTTTATTCCCAGCACTCGGGAGGCAGAGGCAGGCGGATCTATGTGAGTTCAAGACCAGCCTGAGCTACAGAGTGAGTTCCAGGGGGAAAAAAAAAAGCCAGGCATTGGTGGCGCACGCCTTTAATCCTAGCATTCAGGAGGCAGAGGCAGGCGGATCTCTGTGGGTTCGAGGCCAGCCTGGTCTACAGCGTGAGTTCCAGGACAGGCTCCAAAGCTACACGGAGAAACCATGCCTCAAACCCCCCCTCCCCCCAAAAAAAAGAGTCATAAGGGTATCTTCCACAGCCACAAATTCTGCAGCTCCATCAAGGTCAGGCTCCAGGGAGACACTTCAAGTTCAAGTTAGAGGGAAAAAAATCCTTGTCATATCATGGAGGTGTATGTCCCTGGTTTGAGAGGCATAACAAGTTAGGCTCAGACTCCTTTTGGCTTATCTCTGGTCCTCCCACCTGGCTGAGACCATATGGGAAGGTTCTGGGGTTTGCTGTTGTGTCTGTGTTGCTGTCCACTGCTGCCTGTTGTGTTGTCTTGGTCCAGTCTTACCCACTCTCCAGCTAAACTGGAGGGCCATGAAAAGGTCTGAATTCTTCCCAGAACCCAAGGATTTCCAGTGTTCATATCCCAGTGAGGGTGTCCACGTGGTACTCTTGGTCGTTTTGAAACGGACCTACTAGTACAGTCAGATTGAGTCTACTCTCCAGGGTCGTCTGTGCTCCAGTGGTTTGTTCCAGAGAGACAGAAGGGAAAGGGTAAGCTCCAGTGAGGAGCTGTCAGGTAAATACTGGGCGGCTGTAAGGACTGGCGGATTGCAAGACAGGGACTCACATTCTGACCACCCACTAACATGGTGAGGCGGTAGATGAGGCTGGAATTTTTCAGCCTAGCAAAATCGGAGTGTCTCATTCACTAGGGAGAGAAGAATCCTCACAGGCCACAGTGGAAAACCTGCAACTTTGAGGGTAAAAATCAGGAGTCAGGGATGGGGGACACACCGGCAACTTACAGCACCTAGGAACCTAAAGGAAATAATAGCAAAAGAAAAAAATCCTGCTGCTCTGGTGGCCTCATGTCCAAGGGCAAAAAGGGAATTCTGGAGGCTGGAGACATGGCTCAGCAGCTAAGGGCACTGTCCCCTCTTCCAAAGGACCCAGGTTCAATGCCCAGCACCCATATGGCAGTTCACAATTGTCCGTAACTCCAGTTCCAGGGAATCTGGTATCCTCACACAGACAGACGTGCAGGCAAAACCCAAATGTACATTAAAAAAAAATCTTTTAAAAAAAGATTAAAAATAAAGATTAAAAGATTAAAAATAAAGAATTCTGGACTTTAATTACTAAGTAAATACCACATGTAGGGAACACAGTCCTCTTCCAGATTACTTACCATTCTGTAAGCAAGCCACTAGAGAAGACTAACGGGAATGTTAAATCATTATAGGTACATAGCATTTTAATACTAGCACATGTTAAAATATATTCGTGCACGGGACACATACCTTTAATCCCAGCACTTGGGAGGCAGAGGCAGGCGCATCGCTGTGAGTTCGAGGCCAACCTGGGCTACAGAGTGAGTTCCAGGAAAGGCACAAAGCTACACAGAGAAACTCTGTCTCGAAAAATCAAAAAAAAAAAAATTTATATATATATTCATGCACCCATAAATTAGAACTAAATTTTCAAAAAATCACATACTTGGATTCAAAGCCGGTTTGGATACTTTCACTGGTTTCAATTTGAAGATCCAAATCAAACAACCTGCAATTTAATTCAGACCTGGCAAAAGGTGAGGCTCCATGCCTTCAATCTAGTAATACAAGCCCTACAACTCAAACTCCACCACTTATCAAAGCAGCAACTGATGTATCACCACATAGTAATAAGTCAGTTCTAGGCCTTGACTACAGGCTAAATGTTCCCTTGTTTTGTGAGCTAGGGGTCTCTCATTGTCCTAGGGCTCACTGCTTAGGTTGTTTGGCTGGCTACCTGCTTATCTCCAACTTCTCGAGTGCTGGGAATGCAATCATGCATTTTTGTTGTTGGTTTTGGTTTTTTGAGACAGGGTTTCTCTGTGTAGCCCTGGCTGTTCTGGAACTCGCTCTGTAGACCAGGCTGGCCTTGAACTCACAGAGATCTGCCTGCCTCTGCCTCCCAAGTGCTAGGATTAAAGGTATGCACCACCACCGCCCGGCTTTGTTTTCTTTAATGTGGGTTCTGGGTGAAGGAGGATCAGGGGTAGTTGGGCCAATATTGAAAACAGGGACTGGTTCCTTAAGGAGGAACTATTCTCTGCTCTCCTCCCCCAAGGATGTTGGATCCCTTACAATTTGCTAACTGAAGGTGGGCAGGACCAATGAGGGAGAGAGATCTGCCTGCCTTTCTCTCCTTGGTGCATTAAAGGCCACCCACTAAGCAGGTTTGAACTGCTCACTCTTGCTTTTTTAAAAAAAAAAGAGAAAAAAAAAAAAAAAAAAACAGGGTTTCTCTGTGTAGCCCTGGCTGTCCTGGAACTTGCTCTACAGACCAAGCTGGCCTTGAACTGAAGTCACAGAGATCAGCTTGCTTCTGCCTCCTGAGTACTGGGATTAAAACATTGTACCACTACTGAGCGTCCTGAATTGCTTTTTCAATGGCAATCATCTGTAGATTTATCACCTGAATGATGATATGAAGTGACTAAGGTAATGCCATCTTATTCTGACTCCATTTTATGTCTGCTTAAATAGACCCCCACCCCCACCCCCACCCTGCACCCCCACACCGGCATAGCCACATCCACCCTGGCAACATTTTGGGGCTGTCTGTGCCCCTGACCGTGGTCCAGATGTATTAACCAAAATAATTAATGTTTATGTGAAATAAAACTAAAATAACTGCCGGGCGGTCGGTGGTGGCGCATGCCTTTAATCCCAGCACTCGGGAGGCAGAGCCAGGTGGATCTCTGTGAGTTCGAGGCCAGCTTGGTCTACAGAGCGAGATCCAGGAAAGGCACAAAGCTACACAGAGAAACCCTGTCTCGAAAAACAAAAAAAAAAAACAAAAAAAAAAAAAAAAAAAAAAAAAAAACTAAAATAACTAGAGGAATCTTAAATCAAAAATAATCTTAAATTGATTTAAATCTTAAATACTGCTAAGTTCTGCAAAAAGACAGATGTTACAAGGTTACTCCAACCCCAGGCTCTCCAGCCGAACACTGATGTAATTGTCGTCTTTGTGGGTTTTGTCTTTAAAAATACTGTACACCTAAGCTTTGGCACCAAGAGGCATTTTGGAGGTGTTAGCTTATTCTTGGTCTGGTTGTTATTAAAGAAGGGTCAGGGGTAGTTGGGCCCATACGGAAAACGGGGACAGTTTTATTTATTTATTTATTTATTTACTTTAATGTGCATTGATGTTTTGTCTGTGTGTACGCCTGTGTAGGGGTAGGGATGCCGGGTCTCCTGGCACTGGAGTCACAGGCAGTTGTGAGTCACCATGTGGGTGCTGGGAATTGAACCTGCGTCCTCTGGAAGAGCAGTCAGTGCTCTTAACCTCTGAGCCATCTCTTCAGCTTCAGGACTCATATTCTTATTTGGCTTAATTAGTGTGGTGGCCACTAATCTGACATGGATCATTTCAGATAAAGCCTATACTTTTGTTTTTTGGGTTTTTTTTTTTTGGGGGGGGGTTCCTCAGAGGGTGTCATATAGCCTGGGCTGGCCTCAAGCTCATCATGTAGCTGAAGCTAGCCTTGAATTCCTGAGACTATGGGTATATGCCACTTATGAGGGTTTTATTCTTGTTTGGATTGCATCCATTACACAGTATCATAAAGTAGGGGGGAAATTGCTTTGAGGTAGTTTGGGGATTATTTTGGGCAGACAACAAAGTATAGAGAAGTGTTAAAGGAAGCAAAGCCAACATAAATGACAGTGGCCAGGAGGGTGGAGTGGGACACTTTACATTCTGTATTGTAAGGGTGTACTTTAGATTATAGGAAGGCATCTGCATGGGTATGTTAATGGCTTAACTTATGGAATGTTAACCATTTGTTCTGAGTTAACTCCCCTCTCCTAGGACAGATGCCTCTGGAGGAATACAGGTTGATTGTTGTTACAGGTCTGACCCCAGAGATGAGCACTCAGACGCAGTTCAGAGCCAATTGAAAGTCTTTACTCCAGGCAGTCGGGACTACACTCAGGTATTCGGGACCCAAGTGTAGCCTTGAGTGTTTAGGATAAGGGGTTTTTAAAGGTCAAAACCTCATCCTGGTATCTCACTTGGCAGTTGCCGGGTGTGTGTGTGTGTATGTGTGTGTGTGTGTGTGTGTGTGTGTGTGTGTGGTGGTGGTGTCTGCACAAACAGGCAGTTTAACAGAAGCTAAGACATATTAGCTGGGGCATCTTGACCTTAGGTTCCTAGGACAGAGTTGGGTAAATTTCCACAGGATTCTCCATCAAGGAGCTCAAAGTCAAGTTAAAACTAAAATGGCCTCAGCAAGAATCCAAGGTGCACTGTCTGGCCCTGTCATTATTATCCCCAAAAGCTAACTAGACTTGGTGTTTGTCTATGTGCTTGAGCCCAGACGTCCACAGAATAAGAGGAAAAAAAAAAAATGTGCCTGAGCCCAGACATCCACAAAATAAGAGAAAAGACTGCCGGGGATGATAACAAGACAAGCTCAGACATCACAAGTCTCAGAAATGTGGCTGGCCGCCTGACCAGAGGGGCAACCTTGAGCTCTGGAGTGACTGATTCCTCTCTTTCCCCTACCAGCCTCCTTCCTGTAGCATGTGCTCTGGAGAGATGAGGAGGTGAGCAGGGAGGGCTCTTTTGTTTTGAGTCTTCATTTTTAAGACCTGCCTTCTCAGACTGCTGGCTCTTTTGTGTAAAGCACATCTTGAAGAGTCAATGCCTGTCTCTGCCCCGTGGCCTCTGGGGTGACAGCCAGAACAAAAGGCCAGCATCCTGGCTACACAAGAATGTGTGCTTAAACGGGCCAGGCTACAGGTAAATCACGAGCCCTTAAGGGTGTTCTGTGTCTGATTGAAGGCCATGAAGATTATTTACAATCACGCGTGCATCATCCGGGCCACCCTGCCAGTTGCCCCTATGTTTTGTAGCAATTTCCTAAGAACTGAAACATTCCCTCCAGGAGGGAGAGGGCTTCATGGGGGTGGGGGTGGGAGGTGGGGGTGTCTCTTGCAAATAGAAACTTGCAAGACTCTCAAAGGCTTCTCCCCAGCTTCACAGAAACAGTAAACAACTACTGGAGGAGACTGCCTAGCCCAGCTGTCTAGGGGCTAGATGAGCTCTGGCAGGTTTTGCAGGGCTCCAGGGGTGTGTACCTTTCTCCAGGGTGAGGGATTCACTGCTTTTGGTTAGTACGTGTAGCTAACCACTCACCCACCCTCCTGTCCGAAACCCCAATTAAAGCTCAGAACCGGTTCCCCAAGGTGAGCTTTGGTACAGTCTTACTTTGCTCTGTCCTGTGTGTACCCTTTCTGGGTTAAGTAGATCAGTATGTGCTGCAATCCCCCAGGAAAAGTTCGTCACAACGACCTGGGTGACCCAAGAGGGACTTGACAGAAGCAAGGATAAGGTGGGGAGAAGAAGGTACTGCATGGTCCTTCCTGTCTATAGGAAGCAAGGCATGTATGTAATGGAGGTTGAGCAAGCTGGAGCGGGGAGTGGAGACTCATCTGAGGAGGGAATTCCGTACGTAACTAAGGTTGAGCCATTGGGAGTTGGCGGGTGAGAGGAATCCCAGGCAGGCAGTCTTCATCTTTGTGATTTGGGGTGGCGCATGCCTGGCTGATGAGTGGACTCTAAGGCGTGACTATGGAGATGGTCTGAAACGGTGAAAGATTCCGAGTAAATTTTGGTCTTCGAGAGTAGCACAGAAGGGCTGAAAGTATGAGCTAGCATCTATGGAGGTTGCCTGGCTGTTGCTGTGTGTAAGAAATGCTTCTGAGGCAGGGGCTGCAGCCCAGCAGGGACCTGTTAGTGTAAAGGAGGAATTACAAGAAAGACAGACACGTCTTCCATGTTGGCCTCTGATTTGGCAGGCATATTTGATAAAGAAAGGATGAGATAGAGGGGTTAGTTTGCCATTTCTTACTTTCTTTTGTTTTTCGCGATAGTTTCTCTGTGGAGCCCTGGCTGTCCTGGAACTTGCCCTGTAGACCAGGCTGGCCTCGAACTCACAGAGATCCACCTGCCTTTGCCTCCCGAGTGCTAGGATTGAACGTATTTGCCAGTTTTGCCGTTTCTTATAGCTGTGGCAATGAAAGGAATGTACAAGTTAGGTGTGTGCTGAAGAGCCCTTCCTGGGATTGAAGAACTTGGAACCCCTGGAACCCATGGGATGAACTAAAAAGTGAGGAAGAGGAGGAGAAGGAGACTTTGGTAGAAATGAGAAAAGATACACTTTGAGTCTAATCTTTAATAGAGAAGAAGGGAAAAATCTGTGATCCAACATGGGGGGAGCAACCCTTAACAATATTCCAGCACAAAACACCTATGATGCTGGTTTTCATGTTTTTGTGGACGCATTGTATGCACTGGGGATTGAACTCAGGTTCTCAAGCTTGCCTGGCAGGCACTTTATTAGCTGAGCCATCCCTCCATCCCCTATCTCAGATTTTTTTTTTCTTTTTTGAGACAGGGTTTCTCTGTGTAACAGCCCTAGCTGTCCTGGAAATCACTTTGTAGACCAGGCTGGCCTCGAACTCATAGAGACCCTATCACAGATTTTGACATGCCTTCCCCACTAATCCTGATCACTTCATGCTTTTAGTTTAAAGATACATGTCTCTTCTTTGCACTTGAACACAGAGGCTGCTGGAAGGCTACAAATTGCCCTAATTTAATATTGCTATGTATCAGGGAATAAACAGGTAGACCCGAAAAACGAGCAGATGTGGGACTCGCTGATCAACACTACAATCAGCCACATATTCATTTATTAAGTTCATAGACAGAGTTCAAGGTCCTGAAAAACTATCACAATGTAGCTGCAAAAATAACCGAACTTCCAACATCTAGGCAGACAGGAGAACGTTTTAAATACCATGAGAATTTAGGAACAGGTGCAAAGGAAAGAAGTTAACCCAATGACAGAAAAAATAGTGCCACCAGGTAAGGCTTGCCTGGTGCAGAGTGCTGACAAGTATTCAACTAAAAAAAAAAAAAGTATTTGGAAAGTACAAGCTAAATCAAAAGAAAACAAAGTATGCCTGTATTTCCCGGGTTCGCTAAATGGGTGCGAGCAGCAGGAATTCCGTAGCTTCTGCGGCTCGCTCCCAGCCCCCCAGTGGAAAGGACAATTGAGTTAGTTGTTTGCTTCCGGAGTTTAAAGAGCTTAAGGCTGCATGCAAAATGGATGGTTTCACAATAAGCATTCTACTAACACCCTACTGAAGAACTCAGTCGGGATTCTCACCTAGTCCATAGAAATGCAAAATACACAGAGCAGGTAAAAGATCACCTTCCCACACCCTTACCGTCTCCAGGACTTTAAAAGGAAAATTGACATTAGCATCTCACTAGGGGTTAAGGCCTTACTACAGCAGCTTGCTTTGACCGTGTTAGAATACTTTCCTACAAGTCTTAGCGAGTCAACACGAAATTTGCAAGATAGCAATTGTTCAGAATACTAACTAGAAATTTTCACAACTGATACATATTTAGGAAACCAGTCTCTTTAAGTAACTTCCTTTAAATAACATATTTTGGTACATTATTAAAACTCATGTTTCTATTTTTTAAATGCAATCTAAATGTACATTTTATGTAAGGAAGTGATAGCATATTACAACTAGCAAACAAAAACAAGTCTTTTTAACTCCACAAAACATACAAAATATGAAATTATAACACTATTTAAGAAACATTTTTTCTTGTTTTTTTTCCCTCGAGACAGGGTTTCTCTGTGTAGTTACGGTGCCTGTTCTGGATCTCGCTCTGTAGACCAGGCTGGCCTCGAACTCACAGAGATCCACCTGGCTCTGCCTCTCGGAGTGCTGGTGTTAAAGTTGTGTGCCACCACCGCCCGGCTTTTTTTTTTTTTTTTTTTTTTTTTTTTGTTTCCTAGACAGGGTTTCTCTGTGTAGCTTTGCGCCTGTCCTGGAACTCACTGTAGACCAGGCTGGCCTCGAACTCACAGGGATGTGCCTGGCTCTGCCTCCTGAGTGCTGGGATTAAAGGCGTGAGCCACCACCGCCTGGCCCACCGCCCGACTTTATCTCCTCTTATTTACTGTTGTCTCATACTCAGATGGTCCTACAGCAATCCAGTTCCATCTATCTGGGTTCCTCGACCATCCTCCAATGCCTGGAAGTCAGCAGGAGTGGAGACCCTAAACCCCTTTACAATCCCAGTGTCAGCTAGAAGCAGATAGATTGACTTGATGCCCATATTCTAAATAACTTTAGAGTCTCAACTCTTGAGGGGAAAATATTAGCTAGCTAGATGTTAGCAGTCTTGGAGGCTACTCTCTCCCACAGAATCTTCCTCCTTCAAAATTTCCGGGACTGGTCAGGCAGGTGTCGCACAGCTTTTATCCCGGCCCTCAGGAGACAGAGGCAGGCAGGCAGATCTCTGAATTCAGGGCCAGCCTCATCTACAGGGTGAGTTCCAGGACAGCCAGGGCTACACAGTGTAACCTTGTCTTGAACCCCCACACACACACACACAGACACATAACACACAAGCACACAAGGTCCCATTGATGAAGATGCCACTCTTGTCTAGAGAAAAGAGTTAACAAGGAGGACAACTGTGCCCACCCCTTCACCTGCTGTGAGAAATAATGGTACTCACTTTATAATAACAGTACTGGAGGGTTTTACAAGAACAAAGTTGAGTGGGTAGGATTGGGGGAATAGATCTAAAAGGAGTGGGGGGTAGGGGTGAATATGAACAAAATACAGTGTAGGAAAAAGAACTAAGAAAAAATAAGGGCAAAAAGAGTGTTGGAGACTCAGAGCAGTGAAAATCAAGCAGTTTCCGACTTTGCATCAATCTGGAATGGCAGGTGGGCTGACTGAGTGCACTGAGAAATTTATACACCCCAACACACCACCTTTCCTCTGGAGGGCACAGTCTTTACACTTCATCCAGGTATTATCTTTCCCCGAGTTGCATTTGTTTTTTCCTCAACAAAAAAGCTATGCATGGCCGGGCGGCGGTGGCACAGGCCTTTAATCCCAGCACTCAGGAGGCAGAGCCAGGTGGATCTCTGTGAGTTCGAGGCCAGCCTGGTCTACAGAGTGAGTTCCAGGACAGTCAGAGCTACACAGGGAAACCCTGTCTCGAAAAACAAAACAAAACAAAACAAAACAAAACAAACAAACAAACAAAAAACTATGCATGGGTTCATCTCTCCATTTTTACATCTTGTTTATTTGAAAGCTTATCAGATGCATAACCTTGCAGGCAAGTTTGGCTATGAGTAATTTAATTCTCTACATTTCTAGGTGGTGGTGGTGAGTGTAGTTTAGCAGAGTTGGGGGGGTAGGGAATAGGTAGTTCTAGCAAGGACTGGTGTTTTCTGCTCATTTGTAGCTGGACTTAAAGCTTGATGAACCTTTTTTTTTTTTTTTTTTTTGGTGAACGTTTGAAAATGAAGCATCCCATGGCATTCTAACACCTATCTGAGAGAAACCAAAGTCAGGAATGTTAGCCAGGGCCATGCTATTTTGCAACATTCTTCCAACTTGTTTTTCTGGATTCTTGCTCTCTCCACCCTCATAGCTGATTCAGCTTAAAGGCCTCAGGCTAACAGGCTCCCTTCTCCACTGCCAGCCAGGATGAGACAGCAAGTATGTACATCAGTCATGTGGTGTAGGACTTCTCCTTTCCTCTAAAACGGTAAGAGGGACCCTCTGCCATGTGGGCTTTATCATTCCAAAGAGCCCCTGCCATGCTGCCCTGTCCATCAATGGCATTAATAATCTCTTACCAAATAGGGAAAAACTGAAGGTCTGGGCGTCCTTCACAGTGTAGTTTATCAAGGAGATGATCTGGAGCACAGCCAGAGCCAGGAGGTTTCCAGTCACTCTCAGGAAAACAATCATTTGGGGGCCCCAGAGGGCAGAGAAAGGGAGGACGAAACAGGTGGCCCAGGTTGAGGAATCTGCAAAAGAGTCCACGAGGCTCTGGCAGCCATCTGGATCAGAGCCATCCCTCCTCTTTGAGGCATCTCCACCAAATCAAGGACATTTGGAGGTGATGCTCCAAATGTCTGGCTGCAGCCAGCCACCAGCAGGAGGAGGATGGTGAAAGTGTTGAGCAAGAAAGAGCAGGACAGGAGCCACCTGCAGGGCCAACAGGCCAGGCTGCAGGCAACGTGGCCAGGGGGAGCCGCCACAGACAGCAGCGAAGAGTTCCCCACAAATGACATTTTGTGCAGATTCTGTATCATGCAGCTTGGCTGAATTTGTGAGTTCTAATAGTTTCTAAGTGGAGTCTTTGGGGTTTGCCGTGTAATGCTATGTCGTCTGCAAGCAGTAGTAACAACACATCCTGTCTTCCAATTGGGCGCCAGTCATTACTTTTCCTTGCCTAACTGCTCTGCTTAGTACTTCTGCTGAATAAATGTGGTGGAAGTAGGAATGCTTGTCTAGTTCCAGATCTTAGAAAGCTCCCCCCATTCAATATTAATTAGTGTCAGCTGTAGGATTATTATATGTGGCCTTCAATATGTTGCACTTTCATTCTATACCTGTTTGTTAGGAGAGCTTATTACACTCTCCTCCTCTCCTCTCTTCTCCTCCCCTCCCCTCCCCTCCCCTCCCCTCCCCTCCCTTCCCTTCCCCTCCCCTCCCCTCCCTCCTCTCCTTCTCTCTGATCCCCTCCCCCCTTCCTTTCTTCTTCTCTTTCTCTTGTTTTTTGAGATAGCGTCTCACTATGTAGCTATGGCTAGTCTGGAGCTCACCTATCCACCAGGCTGGCCTTGAACTTGCAGATTCTCCTGTCTCTACCTCCCAAGTGATGGGATTATAGGAAGGCCCCATTATGCCCAGCTCTTTCTCCTCTTTTGTTGAATCATTTGAAGATTGGCGTCAGTATTTGGACCTCCTTCCTTCTCTCCTTCTTCCAACCACCATGCTTGCCTCCTTTTTGTTTCTTGATTGTTTACTTTAGCTTTTGTTTGTAGGTTCCATGAAGTACCCTTAAAACAACTTAAAGTTGCAATACTCTGTTTCAAGATGCTAAAACACTTAATTTTGATAGGAACCTTTCTACATATTAGCCCATTCCTTCTTCTGATATTGAAAATTTGAAATAACAATTTGAATCTCTTTGTTAAGTGCACCTTCATAAATCACTGTAGTCATTTGAACAGTTTTGTCTTTGAAATATTCATGTGAAAACTTTGTTAGCACATGACTCTATGGTTCTATTCTGTTTGAATCAGAATGTGTACTTAACTTCTGTGAACCAACACATTATACTCTTTGATTCTGTGCCCTCATCTCTCCATTCGGCAAATTATTTGAGAAACTAGAGTTGTTGTCTTCACGTAAATCGCATAAAATGTTGGAACAATTGTTCCATTCAGTTCAGTGTTTGTTTCATTTATGATAAGTTCTGTTCTTTGTTTTATCCAAAAAGTGGAATCACCCCCAGGCAGTGGGCCCCAACTTGTAGTGAGTTTCCTTGACTAATCTTCTTGTTATTTTGTCGCGATCCCTGACCCCCCCCCAACCTGCACCTGAGGACCGAACCCACAGCCTGGCTAGCAAGCAACCTACCGCTGAGCCAAATCCCCGACCCCTACTAATCTTCTTATAGTTGCTGCTCAGACAGTTTTCCTCCTATTGTTTACAAACTATTACTTTCCTATATTCACTCTCCTATATTCAGACTGTTTTCTTTTACCTTGATGAGTTCCACTTTTACATGGTGTGCTAGAAAATTATTAGTATGAGACAAAGACGATACAGCCAGCTTGCACACATCACCTGGGTTTCCTCAGGGAATGACATTTCCAATAAATGAAGAACAATACCCAAGCCACATTAACATTGCATGTTACCACATGTAACAGGCCCAGTCATAGAAAGGCAGAGAGAACTCTTCCATCCTTACAATGACATCCCTACTCCTTTACGTATGACCTTTCTCTGCAATTTGAAAGAGATGAAATCAATGTTTTCTAAGACCTGTGATGTTACAGTAAGAACAATATGGAGGGGTTGGAGAGATGGCCCTGCAGGTAAAGAAGGTACATGCCACCCTTGAACTCTATATAAAGTGAAGAGGAGAGAACTGACTCCACAAAGTTGTCCTCTGACTCCATACACATGCCACAGCAATACATGCCTGTGCACACAGACACACATATTAATAATAAATTTAAAAATAACAAAGAATACTATAGAAAACATTTTAAAAATATTGTCATGGGAACAATGGAACAGTCCCCAAAATGGGGTTAACAAAAAAGCCTTTTCCAACTGTACATTAGACAGAGAATTAACATCAACGAGGGATTAACAAGTTCTTTATAAAGAACTTTACAAACTAAACCTCTCAAATTCCCACAAATTATCCAGCCAGTAAGTGAACCAAACACACACACATGAATGCAAATGCAAATGGTCAATATTTGAAAATGGGTCCATCATCCTAAACCATCTGGGAAATGAAAATTAGAACGATTTTGATATTCCATGTCAACCCAGTGACAAGGATGTGGAGAAAGAAAAGCCTTTATTCACTGTTGATGTCAAGCATTGACTGGTACAGCCGCTATGGAAGTCAGAGTTCTGAAAAGATTAAAAATAGAACTGTTAGGCTAGGCATACACATTTAATCCCAGCAGCACTCAGGAGGCAGAGGCAGGCGGGATCTTTGTGATTTTTTAGGCCAGCCTGGTCTACAAAGCAAGATCTAGGACAGCCAAGGTTATGTAGAGGGACCCTGTCTAAAACTGCCCCCCCCCAAAAAAAAGAAGAAAAGAACCAAACATAATGTCGTATATGGATGCAAATGCTACAGTGAAATCCATTGCTTTGTTTGCTAATTTAAAAAATTAGTTTCAAAGACGTCATGAATAATAAGGAGGTAGAATAATATACTTAGTATGTTGTTATATGAAGTAATGTGAATATTCTGCATGTGATAGTAGATCACAGTTTTCCAGGATGTAGTGGCTTATGGATGTCTTCTCAGCACGTGGAAGGCAGGAGGATTAAAAGTTCCAGGCCACCCTCATCTACACTGGGAATGCAAATTTGAGGCCAGCTTTGTCTCAGACAACAACAACAGCAGCAATAGCAACAACAACAACAACCACAACAAGGAAAAGAGCTAATGGATGCTAATTTCATGGATTATTTTATTTTATGTGTGATAAATTTTGTTTATTTCCCTCATAGTTCGAATTAGTCATTATGGTGAGCTTAAGCAAACCCACTCAAAGTAGAAATACTGTACAAACAAGAACACATTAAAAATATGTAAGAAACATCAAAGGGTAGAGAAGAAATTTCTTGGGCACCAAAAACAAAGAAATCAAAGCTACTACAGGGAAGCCCGGGCAAGAAATGTGGCCAAAGGGGGGGTTGGGGGGGAAGGGCTGCCTGCAGGAAGCCAAGACATCTATCCAAAAAGAAAGGGCTGATTCACCGCTCCACAGCACCACATAAAAGTGCCTTTTCCTGTCACTACCGCCCTTCTGTGCTGAATGTTAGCTCAGTCCAAGAGAGGAGATGTTGTGCTCCTACTGCATCTTGCCTTCCCTTCCTATCCTTTTTCTTTCCTAATGTTTAGCTAGTCATGTCTTTCGCCTGTTTCTCCTGTTAACTCTTTAAGACCATAATTACTAAGGCTCTGTTGTTTATATGCAAAGCAAGTTAGGTTTCTTCTGAATTGTTTGTGGTATATTTTATCATAAGTTTTTATTTTAAACGTATATATTTAAATGTATATTTAAGGACTTTTGTATTGGAAAAATTACTGCAGCCAGGCAAAGTGGTGCACGCAGGAGGCAGAGGCCAGTTAGACCTCTGAGCTCCAGGCACTTGTATAGTGTGTTTACATTAACTTTTGCATAGAAAAAAAAATCACTCCTATCTATTCTGTTCTCCCCCGTCCCCCGCTATCTCTTCTCTGTTCTCTCTGTCTCTGTCTCTGTCTCTGTCTCTCTCCTGTGCACGTGCTTCACCCCAGGCCTGGTTCTTTTGTCTCCCCTCCTCCTACTAAAGCTCTGATACCCGGGGTGGAGGTGGGAGGGTGGGTGGGTGGGTGGGAGGGGAGTAAAAAAAAAAAATCAAAAGTAACAGGAGTTTGGAAAAAGTTGATTCCAGCCTTAGTGGGTGATCTTGGGAATGAGTCAAGATTTCGGTAGAGGAAGTAACCTCAGATGTAGTAAAAGTGTCAAAAGTAGAATTAAGAAGGCGTTGGGGATTTGCCTCAGTGGTAGAGCGCTTGCCTAGCCAGCACAAGGCCCTGGGTTTCGTCCTCAGCTCTGGGGGGGCGGGGGAGAAAAGAAAGAAAGCAGTCTAAAGATGTTGCTGAATTGCTGCAATTGGAGAGATGGCTCAGCAGGTAAGAGCACCTGCAGCTCTACCAGAAGCCACGGATTTGGTCCCCCCCCTCCTCCACCCCCCACCCCGACCACATGGCAGCTCCACTGCCTGTAACTCCCGTTCCAGGGGATCCGACACCTTTTTCCAGGTTCTGCGAGCATATGCTCACACGCATGCACACGCATGCATGTCACACACACACACACACACACACACACACAGAGAAAAAAATCTTTAAAAAGATATTACAGAATTGCTGCAATCTTATAAACAAAACTTTAATGGATGAGGAGTTTGCTTTCTTACAAGAAAAAGAACAGGTTACTCGAGATGGCTTTTCTGCCTGATGAAGATATTGTTAGCATTTTATATCACAAAGAATTTAAACCGTTCCATTCACTTAGTTGATAGCACAGCAGAAGTGCATGAAAGCACTGACTGCAATTACAGCTCCAACATAGCATGCTACAGAGGACGTTTGCATGGCAGGAGGAGTCAGCTGATGTAGCAAACTATATCGCTTTATTTCAACAAACGCTCAGCTACCCCGTCACTGTGGGTCAAAGGAGGCACAGAGTCACAATGACTTTCAGGCAAAGGGTTTACTCAACCCCATGGCACAGTATGTCTGCCGCAGTGGTTCAGGCCACCCAGGGAAAGCAACGGGCCTTGTCTTAAGGTCCTGTAGTGAGGGAGAAGTGTGCCACAAGAAAGCCTCAAGTTGGTTGACATTACCAAATTGGGTTAAAGGTCACTGTAAACTTTGTAGTTTGGCCTGGGCCAGGTGCTTGGAAAGTCTTCAGCACATCTCAGGATAAAAAAGCATCTGAAAAATTCTTCAGGGCAGCGAGCCTCGTGAGTGTATGACTTATGAAGTGTGCCAGTGCCCAGCAGCTTCTAGGCCCTGAGTGCCAGGGAAGCTGAGTGTGCCCTTGCCCGCAGCTCTCTTTGTTTAGGGCTTTGCTACCTGGAAGGCCCATTTCTGAGATGGACACACTCCTTACTTACCTGACATAGTATTTTCAGCCTTATTGTCCATGTAAAAGGAACAGAGGGACAATTTTATAGAAAAGGAGGTGGTGGCGGAGGCTAGGTGGCACTGAGATCACTCTGGCCACTTGCTGCTGACGTCATTATCAGGTGGCAGTCTTTGACTCAGAGGTTGGTGTCTCAGTTCACACGTCAGGAGGATAGTGCTCACGTGTTGCATGGTGCTTTGGGTAAATCTGGATAGCAGACGGACTAGAGAAGGACCTATGGGTATAAAAACCAAAATGGTTATTATCAGAGTGGTGACAGCTGGCAGAAGACAGTCACTCAGGGTGACTTCTGAAACCATTTGTTCCAGAATTCGGAAAACCACTTCCAGTTTTTGAAATAAGTCAGCTTTGTTGCTACAGCCTGACCCAGTCGGAATGATTTATAGAAAAGCACCACTGCTTTCCCCCAAAGAGGCAAAGTCCCCTTTTCTGTCCCTAAGTGATTTAGGCCTCTTCTGTTTTGGAGAGTGATTTTTAAAAATATTTTCTTTTTAAAATATTTATTTTATGTGAATGAGTGTTTTGCCTGCACGTACCACATGAGTGTCTGGTGCCTGCAGAGGCCAGAAGAGTGTGTTGGACCCCTTAGAACTCTCAGAAATAGGAGTTACAGGCAGTTGCGGGTGCTAGGAACTGGTGTGGGACCTGAATTCTTATCCCCCCCCCCCAAAGCTGGAAGGAATCAAACCTAGCAAGGATCTAGCAAGGAACCAAACCTAGATTCTCTGGAAGAGCAGCAAGTGCTCTTAACCTCTCAGTTAACCCTCTACTCTCAATCCTAGATTCTTGTTAGACATTGAGAACCTTCATCAAGGATTGATTGTATGTTTTCAATAAGGAATGATACACTTAGACCTCCTAGTCCTGTGCCAACATCTGCCATTACCCTATTATGATAACAAAAGGGTAAGAATCAGTTATGTGTCTTTTATCCTATATGCAACCAGGCAAAGGAGACAGGAAGCTCTGGTGATTGGTAGCAACAGTTATGCTGGGGGCATGAGTTTATCAGGGTGGAGGTCCAGTCTAGTTGATGGAGACACAGGTCAAGGTGGCACTAAAGAGGAAGCCTTGTTCAAATACACAGAGGGTAAGGCTAAGGGAGAGGAAATGGAGTAATGGAAAGTATCCTCATTTTGGGGGGTTTGGGATCATTCTCCCAGACTGAAAGGGAGCCAGCTAAGGTTGCCCCCATCAAGTGTTGAAGTATGATGTCATGGAGTGCACGTGGAAGCCAGAGGACCCCAACGTTCAGGAGTCAGTTCTGCCCCTGTGCCTCCTTCTCCAGCCTAGCTGACCAGCAAGCTTCTGCCTGATTCTCCTGTCTCTGCCTCCCATCTCACCGTAGGAGTACCAGGGTTCCAGATGTGTGCCACTGCCTGCAGCTTTTGTTGCTGTTGTTGGTTCCAGGAACCAAACTCAGGTTCTCAGACTTGCAGTGCAGGTGCTTTGACCCACTGATCCATCTATCTCCCTGGCCTGGCCCTACGATCTTGAACTAGGAGCCATGAGCTGTCTGCTCCTCTGCCAACTAGACGAGGCAGACTATAGGAGGCGTCGGCTGGTTGGAGGTCCTGCATCGAACAAACAAGGGGAAGGACAGGACAGAATCCCGAAAGCCTCCATTCTCCTCAGGTGTGCTTGCAGTCTCACACACCACAGAAAATCACACAAGCTTAAAAAAAAAAAGCGTCCAAGACACAGACCCATGAAAATGTATAATCTGTTTTCTCTCCCTTCCTCCTCTTTCTTTCTGCCCCTGTAGCTCGACACAGGGTATCATGTAGCTCAAGGTAGTCTTTTTTTGTTTGTTTGTTTGTTTTTTGTTTTTTTGAGACAGGGTTTCTCTGTGCAGTTTTGGATCTTGCTCTGTAGACCAGGCTAGCCTTGACCTCACAGAGATCTGCCTGCCTCTGCCCCCTGAGTGCTGGGATTAAAGGCGTGCTCCACCGACACCCAGCTCCAAGGTAGTCTTAAACTCCATGGGTAGGTGAGCATGACCTTCAACTTCTGATCCTCATGCCTCTACCTCCTGCTATGATTACAGGCAAGTGTCACCAAGAATGGTTTCAGGATTTATTTGCACAGGGATGCAATCATCATACAACTGGGAAGGGTGATCCTTTTGCAAAAGATGCTGAAACAATTGACCACATTAAAACAACAACAACAACAACCCAATACCTCACTCATTCTACAAATGTTCATTCAAGTGAATCCTAGATTCCAAGGTACAGAAGAAAAGTTATATGGCATCTATGAGGAAAAAGAAAAGATAACGTGTGCATTGTTTAGAAATGGATTGAAGGAACAATCCTAATGCTAGTCGGTACATCTGGGCTTCCCCGGAGCATCTGCAGCCATGAAACCACTTTACACACAGAGTAAAACACAGAAGTGAGTGAAGATGCCAGGACCAGTTTTTCTATTGTCAGAGAAAAGTTTAAAAATCAACTACTACCTCCATCTCAGACTAGAATTAGAGATACTTCTGTGTATTCATGCTTACTTTAATAGGTAACACACATAGCCTTACAGTGAGATAACTAAACAGACACCAGAATTACTATATACACATATTTCTTTTCTGGCTCGCTGCTTAGACCGTCCAGAAGCAGTGCAGACTCACCAGGACATCCAATACTCACACTTTACCTTCTAAATCCATTTTTCAACCAAAAAGTATCCAAGTGTGAAAGCTATGTGACCCTGGTGAATGGACAAGATGGGCCCCAGGAAAAAGGGAGAAATAAATACTGAGTTCTAAATTAGGAAAGGGAGCAGGGCGCAGGGGTATGGAATAGGGCACTACCATGAGACCCAAGGACATAATTTATAAGACTAAGACATAATACATCAAGCAGATGAGACATACTCCCTGCCAGTCACAAAGCTAAGGAATGTCATGAAACACTAAAAATTAAAGAATACTACAGGAATAAAGACAGTTACATGGAACAAGACGTCTGAGGGACGACACAAAAACCACCTGAGGGGAACATGATTATTTAGGACACCAGGCTATGTATGACTCCCTGTCAAACGCCCTGTAAAGCTGGGGTATCATTCTGAGAAGAGCAAGTCACTTGCTCTGCCTTCAACTCCAGAGCAGTGGGGCACAGGCTGAACCCTGAAAGGCACAACCCAGAAAGGCACCCTCAAGAAAACCGATTTGGAACACAATGGGGGAAAGCAAAAGGCTAAGGATGCTCCCAGTCACAATAGAGAAGTTGGTGGTGAGTAACAAACAGGAAATTCTAAGGAGCTGAAAGCAAGGAGGAGAATAAAGAGCCATGGGGCTAGATTCAGCAGAGAAAACTAGTCTGACTAGTCTGACTAATCACTCAATCTGCCCCTTATGAAAGCTCCCTAAAGCAAGTGACAGACCAAATAAGAAGAGAAAAGACTTGCAAATGGAAGCAGTCATGAGCCTCGCATAATTCGGAAGCTTACATATGCCCATTTTCCATAGAGGAGCAGAAAAGTGGGGGATGTATACAGTTTGGGGGGTACTATAGTGATTTATATGGGCCTTCACTGAATTTAGAGAAACAAGGAATAGGCTAGGACTTTCTATTGAGCCTACAGACCAGTGGTTCTCAACCTGTGGGTTGCAAACCAGTTAACAAACCTCTATCTCCAAAAATATTTATAATGCAATTCACAACAGTAGCAAAATTACAGTTATGAAGTTGCAGTGAAAATAATTTTATGGTGGGGGGGGCTCACCACAAAATGAGGGACTGTGCTGAAGGGCTGCAGCGTTAGCAAGGTTGAGAACCACTGCTCTAGACAGACAACTGCTGGTGAATGGTTTTCTTTGGAATACTGAATGAAGCCTGAGACCAAGGCAATGATGTACAGCAAAGGGCTACTACCTGGGTCTTTCTCCCTGTGATACAAATCAGTTTAATGAAAACCTAAGGAAGAGCCTGGGATGGTGGTGCATGCTTTCTTAGTCCAGGGCCAGCCTGGTCTGCAGAGTGAGTTCCAGGGCAGCCAGGGCTACACAGAGAAACCCTGTCTTGAAGGAGCAAAAGAAAACTCAAGAAAGAGGATAGAGGTAATTATTGCATTCCTCAGCAGGTCTGGGCTTTATAAGGAGACCTATACTTTTCTAGTATCTTCTGCTCTCGTTTAATATAATGAGCATAACAGGGCACCATATTTGGGAGTGGTCATTCTTGGGCTCCTTCATAGGCCTCAAATACTCCCTTGTCAAAAGGACATACATTTATCTGCATCACACTGTGGGTGAATTTTACCAAGAGCCACAGGAGGGGTGAGGGAGCCAGTTCAATGAGTCAAGCACTGGCTATGCAACCATGAAGACCTGAGTTCAGATCCCAAGCACGTCTGTAAAAGCTGGGCATGGTGGCACACTGCAGCACAGTGGCAGACAGGTGGGACTCCACGGGCTGGCCGGCCAGCTGGTCTACCTGAAGTCCAACGAGAAACTCAGTGTAGCGGTTACTTTCCTACTGTTGTGATAAAAACAATACAGAAGAAGGAAATGATTTGGGCTTATGGTGCCGGAGGGTTAGTCCATGAAGGTGGAGTGGAGGCTGCAGGCACGGCAGCTGGAGCAGCAGCTGGAGCAAGCGTGACGCAGAGACAGAGAAGTCACATAGCTCCAGGCTTTAAACCCACAAAGCCTGCCTCCAGTGCCATGCTTCCTCCAACCAGGCTGTACCTCTTCAGCCTTTCCAAACCATGCCATCAACTAGGGACCAGGTACTCAAAGGCCCGGGGCCTATCTCATTCAAGCCACCACACCCTGACTCAAAAACATAAGGGAAGGGAGGTTGGAGAGATGGTTCACCAGTAAAGAGCATTGGCTGGTCTTCCAGAGGACCCAGGTTCATTCCCAGCACCCATATGGTGTTTTATAATTGCCTGCAACTCCAGTTCCAGGGGATCCAGTTCCCTCTTCTGGCTTCCACTGGGGCACCAAGCATACAGTGGTATGCAGACATGCATGCATGCAAGACACCCATACACATAAAATAAAATGCATTTCAAAATTTCAAAAGGAACAAGTGGAGAGTAATAGAGGAAGACACCCGAAGTCAACCTCTGAACTCCAAATAAGCTAACACGCACACACAATCACAAAATCACGCACACAAGTACCTGGGATAAAAACAATAGATTCTCTTGTAATTAATACAAACTAGTGGTTAGATATGACAACAAGAGCAGAGATTAAGCTTAAGTTCAATGCTGTTCCCTCCTAAGACTGACATCGAGGATAAAGTGCAAAAAAAAAAAAAAAAAAAAAAAAAAAAAAAACAAAAACCCACATTAGTTGAAGTCCTATCAAGTCACTCAGTGAAGAAAGTAGACCAGACTTTAAAAGGACAGGAAGAAACAGTACTCAAAATCCCTACAGTGAGCAGGGTGTGGGTCATCAAGCCTACAACCCTACACTCTGGAGGCTGAGCAAGAGGACTGCTGTGAGTTCAAGGCAGGCCTTGGCTACTAGTGACTTCTAGGCTAGCCTGTACTACAGAGTAAGACCTTGTCTCAGAAATACCCTCCAATAAAATAAATCAATGCAGCATATTACCTAAAATCTTTGGGTTTCAGCCAAAACTGCAAGATATCCAAGGAAACAGGATGGAATTTTATCTACAGAACAGGAGCCTCAGTAACAGAAAATGACTGGAGAGAACACAGCTTACCCAGGCAGCCTGGGACTGTTGATGAGGACAGGAGCTAGAAGATGTTCAAGCAGCTTAGGGAATGCACCTTGAAAGCAACAGCTCTGAGTTTTGTCTTTGCTCAGAAAGTGGGAAATGCCCTGTCTCTGGCTGGAGGCCAGGAATGCAAAAAGGACCACTGTCGTAAGAGAAAGAAAAAATAATTTATGGATGTCAGCAGTTAAAAGAACAGCCATGGCAACACCCCACGCAAAGTATGACCAATTAAGACAAAAGGAAGTGTCTCCTTGGAAAACATAAACTCTCAGAGTTTGGTGAAAACAAAAAGATCAGCAGAAGCATGTTTTAGTTACTGTAGGAACCAAATCCATACCAGAAAGGCTTCCCCTGTGCACAACGAATCACCAGGCTTTAGTTTCCTTTAAACACCAGCTCTTCAGGTAGGCATGGTGGCTCTTGTTGTAACCTCAGCATCCGGGAGGGAGGCTGAGTCAGGAGGCCTGCTGCAAGCTTAGGGCCCATCCAACATGGCGACTGCCCGGCCACCTTGAGCTACAGAGTCAAACTCTGTCTTTAAAACAGAAACAAACAAACAACAAAAACATCAGCTCGCCATGAGAAGCAAAAGTCGCTTCCCAACTATTGCCCTGATTCCATATTGCCCTGATACCAAACTGCAAGCGAGTGAAGAAAACATAAAAATACAGATCAGTATCTCTTGATACAAAACCTGTACCAAAATATGAAACGAAATCAAACACTGTGTAAAAGGAACTAGAGGTTGGGAGATAGCTCCCTGGGTAAAGCGCTTTCTGGATAGCATGGGGGTTTGAACTCAGATCCCCAGCAACCATGGCTTTTGTTGTTGTTGTTGTTGTTTTGTTTGTTTTAAGGCAGTACAACAGTGTCTTCCTCCCCCTCCCCCCACAAGCTGAGGACCAAACCCAGGGCCTTGAGCTTGCTAGGCAAGCACTGTACCACTGAGCTAAATTCCCAACCTCTTGTTTCCTGTTTTCCTTTTCTTTTAATTTTGATTTTTTTTAAAGTGTCTATTAGTCACATGGTAACTCACAATTCACTGTAACTCCAGTTCCAGAGAATCTGACACCCTCACAAAGGATACATACAGGCAAAACACCAATGCACATAAAATAAAAATAAATTATATATAGATATGTATACACACAAAACAAAACAAAACAAAACAAAACAAAAAAACCCTCTCAGCTAAATAGGAATAGAAGATAATGCTACCACAACCAAGGGTATGCACATATAAATCGGCAATGCTTCAAGGCTGACATATTTCTCTAAAGATTGTAATTAAACGCTGGGTGGTGGCGGCACACACCCTTAATCCCAGCACTCACGAGGCAGAGGCAGGTGAATCTCTGAGTTCAAAGCCAACCTGGTCGACAGAGAGAGCCAGGACAGCCAGGGCTACACAGAGAAACCATCTCAAAAAAACCACAACAATAAAATAGACCTTGGGTACAGGGAGAGTGATGGCATGGAGCGGCCCAAAATTCTTTAAGACTTTTACAAAGCACATGCCCCAGTTACCTTGAACTATCAACTCGACACAGCCTACAGTCCTCTGAGGGATTGCTCAGATCACATTCGCCTAAAGCAAAAGGTAGTCTCAATTCCCTGGGTGGGTGGTGCTGGCTGTAATGCTAGCTAAGCATGGGCCTGTGGGCGAGCCAGCCAACAGCATTCCTCCATAGTTTCTCCTTCAAGCCCCGGCTTGAGTTCCTGCCCTGACTTCCCTCAATGGTGGACTTACGATGTGGGAGTGCAAACCAAATAAACCCTTTCTCCCTCCATGTTGCTCTTGGTCAGCATATTATATGACAACACTAGAAAGGAGACCAGAACATAATAAAGGCAAAAGACACAGTTTAAATAGACCAACATGGGAGAGAGAGACGGCAGCTCAATGGATAAAAGCACTCCCTGCTCTTGCAGATGACTAGAGCTCCATTGCCGACATCGTGTCAGGCATTTTGTTCACTTTCTGTAACATCAGCTCCGGGAGCTGATGCCTCTGACCTCTGAAGGCACCTGCATGCACACACACACACACAGATATGCAAACATATGCATAATTTTTGCTTCTTTTATTTTGTTACTTTTATTCATTTAAAATTTCAATTTATTTGGGCTGGAGAGATGGCTCAGTGGCCAAGAGCATTGGCTCCTCTTCTGAGGATCTGGGTTCAATTCCCAGCACCCACATAGCAGCGCACAACTTTCTGTAACTCCAGTTCTGAGGATCTGGCACCCTCACACAGACATACATACTTTGGCAAAACACCAAAGCACGTGAAATAAAAATAAATCTTTTTCAAAAAGCAAATAAAAATTAATGTATTTATTTAATTTATATATGTATGAATGTTTTTCTTACATGTATGTTTATGCATCATGTACCTGGTACCAAAGGAGGTCAGAAGATGGGTTGGATGCCCTGGAACTGGAGTTATAAGGGATTGTGAGCTGCCGTGCAAAAGTCCGACCATGCTAGAAAAAAAATGTCACCAAAAAATGTAGAAATGGATGTGGGCCTGTAATCCTTCTGCTGATGGATACACAGGTTCTTCCTTGTTACTTGCCACAAAAAGAAAATAGCACAAGCATCCTCTTTAGCTATCCATACCCTTATTTATATAGTGATGTTTTTCTTTTCTGAAGGATGGATCCTTAAAAGTCAGACTACTGAGTTCCAGGTATTGGACCTTGGTATTCCATATACTTGGTCAAGTAATATCTGTATTTTTATTTCCCTAAATATTGCTACATTAATGCTTCCAAATGGTTGTAACAACTCATACTTTATTCAGCAATACCTAAGTAAGATAATGAAATTTCTTTAGACAAAATAAGCATCCAACAACAGAACATAAGTCCTATTATAACAGGCATTCAGATGCTTCCAGACCACATATTCAGTATTATATACTCGGGTCCTCATTTAGGGTACATATGAAAGGCATAGAAAAAAAAAAAAGCCTAATATACCATATTATATGTATGTTACAAACAAGTTAGCTTTATCAAAGTACTAAGTTTTGATAAGAAAGAGCTGAGGCCCAAGAAGTTAAGCTGTTCTTGGAGGCCTCCGGGAGCTGGAGTAAACACTCCATTTTGGAGACTCGCGGTATCTGTAAAACCCCAATTAGACAAAGGAAAACGAAAGGAAACCTCTACACCGGGTCTTTCCTAGGAATCGGCCTCACCGGCTTCACGGCTTCATCAGTGGAGGTCGGGTGATGCAGGGACTGAACATTTATCATGTACTGTGAAGTAGGGGAGAAATAGGGAATGCAAGCCGGCTACTCCGCCCGCTCGGCAGAACACGTGGTCCGCAGCCCGGGCCACCTCTCTGACGGGAGCGAGGCCGGCACTCACCCTGACACATTATAACTGGCCAGCTTCTCCACTCTCCTTATAGAGTCATCCTCTAGCTGCTTTGCTAATCCCGGGAAGTAAGCAAATGTCCCGCCGCCGCCATTTTACAAGTTATACAAGCCTGGGTCTCTGGCACTGAGAAGGGGGGGGGGACAGGAAAAGGGGGCATGACACAGATGAGCATGCGTCTCAGCCAAATAGTCCCTGTGCCGCTCCCGAAATGGCTCCGCGAGTTACGTGACCCGGATGGTCAGCAGCAGCTTCCGCAGATGACTGGCCACTTGCGGTTCATCTCACGGCGTCCTGTGTTTGCTCCTTTCATATGTTCCCACTCTTTTTGCCCTTCTTTCCTTTGTTTTCCTTTTCTCCTCCGGAATTTCTTTTCTTTTCTGCTTCTGTAGAAGATGGGCTTGTGTCTTATCCTGAGACCTGTATCAGAGCAACTTCTGTAGTTTTAGCCGTCAGCATTGCTATAGTGGCTGTAATTGCTGTGGCTATCCACATGTTACAGGTTAGTTGGAGAAGTAAATTATAGGTTTGGGAATGTCCCCTAACTTTGAATAAAGACTTTCACTGTTATACCTTGTCTCTAGGACATTTATAGGGCAAGGGCACGGGGCCGAGGCTGACAACTTTTGGGCATTCTCACCAATACTGGTTACTACACGAATTAGAAAGGGATGCTGGGTCATCAATAAAGGAAGAGAACAAAAACCCCCGTTTTAAAAAGAAGACTCTCATTTTACCTATTGTACCAAGAGGCACAGGGGCAGGAGACCACAGGCTCCGTGGTTAAGGGTACAAAATGCTCTAGCAAAAGTTGAAGTTCAGTTGCTAGCACCCATGAGGGTAAGCCACCCTCCCCCACAGCTGAACTCACATGCACATACTGCTATACAGGCAAATATACATACATGAACATGACTGAGCACAATAAAGGCACCTGCCTCAAAGCCTGATGACCCGAGTTCAATCTACCTCACAGGATCCACATTATTCAAGCAAAGAACTGTCCATCTGATCTGCATACATGTCCTTTGTGATACTCGAGTGCATGCACGCACATAGACACACACAAAATAATATATATTCATACTTCTTTTTTTTTTCTTCTCTCTGTTTTTTTCTGAGACAAGGTTTCTCTGTGTAGCTTTGGTGCCTGTCCTGGATCTCGCTCTGTACACCAGGCTGACCTCAAACTCAGAGATCCACCTGGGTCTGCCTCCCGAGTACTGGGATTAAAGGCGTGCGCCACCACTGCCCGGCAAACAAACATTTTTTAAAAAGACAGACAGACAGAAAGAGGAAAGATGTATGGAAGGAAGGAAGGAAGGAAGAGAAAGAAAGAGAGAGAGAGAAAGAAAGAAAGAAAGAAAGAAAGAAAGAAAGAAAGAAAGAAAGAAAGAAAGAAAGAAAGAAAGAAAGAAAGAAAGAAGTCTCATTTAAATTCAGGCAATGAAGTTCATACTACGGAGTCCTGGGACATAGGACCCCCAGTAACAAGGATAGAAGCCCACTGAGATAGTCAAATTCCATGCTGACTGCTTTCACAATATTATGTACTATCCCACTGCACTCCATGTACATATACACACTGAGTTTTGCTTTTTCAAGAGAAGGTCCACAAACTGCCTATAGCTGAGGATAACTGTGAACGTTCCGTTCCACCTGTCAACATGCTGGGATTACAGCAGTGAGCCAAAAACGACAGCAGTTAGCCAACAGGTCTAGCTTAAATCAGAACTTCGCCAAAGAGACTTGTTTCTTAGTCACAGGTCAAAGAAGAGCACCAGAAATGTACGTTTATAGTAATGAAGTGATGCTTATGTTGCTGATCTTGGGACCTGACCTCTGAGGAAAGTGATATATTGTTGTTAGCATTGTTGGAATGTGTTTGTGGGTGGTCTTGTGAGTTCGATGAGACCATCAAGCAAGGGAAGCCAAAGACAACCTTACGTGTCAGTGGTTTGAGACAGGGTTTCTTTGCTTTTCCACTATGTATGTGAGCCCAGCTGGCCCACAAGCTTCAAGTGGGTTCTCCTGTCTCAACTTCCCACGTCACTGCAGGAGTGCTGGGATTATACATGCGGCTTTTATGTGGGTTATAGGGAGCTGAAGTTAGGGTCTCATGCTTTTGCAGGTCAAGCACTTTTACGCACCCAGCCATCTCGTCAGCCTCAATTTGTTTTTGAGATATGGTAACACAGCCTGACATGAAACTCATGGCAATCCATGGGAATTATAGGTGTGAAGCACTCTTCTGGCTTTATTCATTTGTCTTCATGGTCTTTCTGCATGTGTCTCTTTTGAAGTTGTGACTGTGGTTTGTTTTTCCCTTCAATGAGCAGTACTAGAGATGAAGACTTGGAGGGAAAGGTCCTCACTACAAAGCCAGAAGAGATACCATCTCAACACGTGTTCAAATCACATAGAAATATAAGAAATAAGAAAAAAAGTCTTCCAAATGTTGGTGGGTGTTTTTGCAGAGGAGCTGGGTCCAGTTTCCAGCAGCTTTAAGGCAGCTTACAAGGGTCCTTAACCCCAGCGTTGGGGACCTGGCACTCTTTTGGATTCTGTGGGCACCAGGCACAAATGCAATGAAATGGTTTCAGAAAGCTCAGAATAGCAAACAAATCAAGCAAAAATATGTGTCTTATCCCAGCCCCTCTTGAAGGTAAAGGAAAGCAGCTGGAAGAAAAACCAGTGTGGCAAGTTACAGGAGGGTGTACACCACCAGTAGCCAGATCTGTGTCCACTGAAAATCTTCGGAGACTTATAATGCCTGAGTTATTGACTTAACATAAGGCCATGTAAGTGAAAAAGTGATTAAAAATGCATTGCGGCCTGTAAGATATCCAATCATGGATATTACATCATATCTCAGTCTGCCAGTTTCTCTTAGAGGTATGGTTATGTAAACAGGATTTGTAGATTTGGAAGTGAACTGTGGATACAACATGGTCACATCATCTGGGTAAAGGCACCAGACACATAACTCGTGAGACAGAACATTTTTTTTTTTTTTAGCAATAGTCCATTTATTAGACTTTATAGAAGCAGGAGTCACAGAAGGAACTAACAATCCACATGGAAACTTCAGAATCTTTTATTTTTAGTATTTCTACATATTAGATCCAGAGAGGGACATGAAGGCCACACACATGAAGCTGAACCGTGTTGGAGCAATTTTGATTTGAACTATTCTGATAGGTGTGGCTGTTGAGAGCATCTTATTTTTGCTTTGGACTACATGGGCAACTATACTCACATGCACATACACTCTCCCAAAACGTACATGAATAAACATTTAAAACTAAATATGAATAGCTGGAAAAGACTTTCTGCCGTATTATAGGTAGCTCCAGTTCTTACATTACGATCTTTGGTACATTGTCAGTTGATTCTGTGAAGGGTGAGATAGGTATCTTCTATGTGCGGATACCCAACAAGCTGAGCATCTCGTCAAAGATGCTGCATGTCTCGAACATAGTTTTGGCACCTGTCAAGGATCCAAAGGCTATAGCTGTGTGCTTGACTGTAGGTCTATCCTACTATTCTACAAGCCTGACTGTGGCAATTCCATGTTGATTTTGTGGTACAACTTGTTCATTTATTCATTTGAAGCTGGAAGTCATGTAGGTCAATCTGGTCTTCGCAGATCCCTGAGCCTTGAGAGAAAGGGCTTGATAAAGACATCTCATCTAGGACCAAGTGCTACCTGCTGTGTTAACCAGGCTGGCCACTGAGATGCACCTGCCTCTGCCTCCCAAGCGCTGGCTGGGATCAAAGTCATGCGCTACCACCACCACCACACGACTTGGAGGACCATTTCTTATTTAACATCCCTTTGTGGTTCTTTCCTTTTTAGTGGTCCTGTCACCTCTTTTTTGGCTGCTAAACTTCTTCTCCTCTGACTCTTCACGTTTACCTGAAGAAACCTTCAACACTGCCATCTTACCCCAGATGTCCCGCTGTAGTACTTTTTGTCTTGATGTTAAGAATGTACAATGAATTGCCTAGTTAAGTGTACATGAACTGAGCTTTAACACGTATCATTTCATGCTTCTCATAAGACTAGAGAATGTCTCCCAACCCTGACACCTTGAAGCATATGGTGTGTGCTAGAATAATGAGGTTTGCAGGAATTGGGGCTATGTATTAGACAGGGCCTAAGTTTAACTCTTCTATTTGATGATTCTCCCAAACATCCCCACAAAGTGGCACACTGCCTCGCATCCGCTGTGATCAGTACCTCGAAAGTTCTACAACAGTCTTTCATCTTCGGACAGCTCATTTAGAAATCCTTGTTTGTATGAAGCCACATACATTGTGGATGTTCTCAGCTGTAAGGAGCCCTTCCTTGGGTCATATTTTTTTTCTGTAACATGTTCCTGTCTTTGACTACTTATCACTGGTAATGATTTTGGAGTGTTCCCATGTGCCTCCAATTGGTCCATCAAAGTTTCTATTAGCGTTATTGCCTTGAAGCAAGGCAAACTCGGACTAGGTGAACTCTTACGATTCCAGGAAGCTGAATGGTTTTCTTTCATCATTTCTCCTGCTACCAAACTTAGACAAAGTAGCCTTTGGCCGTCAATTCAGATCTTAATCTTTCTGGACTCCAAGTCTGGCTTCAAATGCCTTTGAAAGGTTCCTGCCGCCATCTGCTGGCTTATCCAGGCTGTGTATACCATTCATTTATTTCTTACTTTCATTTTCTTTTGTTGACACAAGGTTTCTTCATTTTGCAATAGAGATCCTTCCATCCCATTGGAACCACTACGATGTCTGGATTAGTGAATTTCGGGTACTTGGAAGGTCCTTAAACAAACAATTTTGTGTTCTTTGTTATTCACCTGATCCCTAAAGATAACTTAGAATTAAATTTGATTTATTTTGTTTCACTGCATCAACAAGACAATGTGTTCTTCGATTTTTCTAACATCTGGTGTATAATCTCTTTCAAGTGGCTATCCAGTGTTTTTCAGTGAATAAAACTGGACAGTTCCCTAAGTAAACTGTTTCTCTAGGGCAAGCACTATAGCACTGAGCTGTTCCTCACCCTTTGCTTTTGGCTTTTAGGAATTCTTTTCCATCCCTGTGAGTAAACTTCTTTACCGCATTTTTGGTTCAAAGTATGGAGTCATCAGATTCCCGGAGTAAGTATAAAAATGGTAAAGATCCAAAACTCTGAGCTTAAGCAGTACAAATAGGAACCAAGGAGCGATTCTGTGAAGCAATCAATCCCTTTCCTTACTTCGAGCTCGCCAAATAATCCGTACGAACTTTTAGTCTCCAAGCTGAGGAGCGATACAAGGCAAGTAATCCGTGGGAACTTTTAGTCTCCAAGATGAGGAGTGGTACAAGGTGGGATGTCCAAGTATATGATATATTGAAAATATGCATATACACGGTGTGTGACCGCATGTACATTATACAAATGCTTACGTGCCTTTAACATAAATGACGAAATAGAGGTTAATCCTTCAATATTACATAAAATCATGAAAAATTGTGTTTTCTGTTATAAGTTTTGGTCCCAGCGTATTCTTTACGTTAATTATTACTTGTTAAGAATACAGTTTGACCTAAAGCACCAATAGGAAGCCAGAGAGTTACGTGTTTGTGGCCACTCCTCTTCTCTCTCTCCGCCTTTCAGCGCCTTGGGTCCGTTAAAACGTAGCAAGTTGCCTGCTGCAGCCATTTTTCCTAGTTTCCGTGGATGTGAGGCACTTTAGTGGTCTCTCTCCATATAACGGGGTCCCTGGGATCATTTTTAGTTCCCCTACCACCATGCCTTATGGTGTCTTTAAGAAAATATATCAAGATTTTTATGTTCTGGTAGGCTTTTTCTGACAAGTCCTCCTTATTTTTGGATATCTGTAATATTTTTAGACAGTTTTTCATTTTTAATGAATATTTCCTTGTCATGCCTTTTGGTTGACATGTCTGTTTGGTGGACTTACCTTTCTTTCATTCCATTTCTATATTTTTGCCCATCGGGGCCACGGATACCTGTGTGTCCTCCTTCTCTTTCCTCTCACTCCATGCCCAATGGGGCTGGGGAACTCGCCTGCCTTCTAATTCTTTCTGTTCTTTTTTCTCTCTCTCCTCCTTCTCCTCCTCCTCCTCCTCCTCTTCTTTTTATTCTTATAAACTTGCCCATCCGGGCTGTGGATACCTGCTTTTATTATTTTTTTTTTCCTTAGCCCATCGGGGCCGTGGATACCTGCTTTTTACATAACCCCTATCTCTTGGTCCATCGGGACCTCGGATACCTGCGTTTAGTCTTTTTCCTTGCCCATCGGGACCTCGGATACCTGCGTTTAGTCTTTTTCCTTGCCCATCGGGGCCTCGGATACCTGCTTAATTTTTTTTTTCTTTTCTTTTTGCCCATCGGGGCTGTGGATACCTGCTTCAGTTTTTTCCATTGCCCAACGGGGCATTTGGTGGATGGACGTATGTTGGTTTTGTGAGTTATTGCACTGTCTGGAATATCCATACCTTTCTGTTTTCCGTCTTACTGCTGCTGATGCTGATCGTTTGGTGGTGTGAGTGAACCTATGGCTTAGAAAAATGACTTTGCGCTTAAGCTGAGTGGGTGTTCAGGGCGTGGAGGGTTTTGTAAGTTACTGCGCTATCTGGAATATCCATACCTCTCTGTTTTCCGTCTTGCTGCTACTGATGCTGATCGTTTGGTGGTGTGTGAACGAACCTATGGCTTAGAAAAATGACTCTGCGCTTAAGCTGAGTGGGTGTTCAGGGCGTGGAGAGCCCGTGTCCGCCATCTTACAGTTGCTGCGTGACATGGCCATTCCCGAGCCAATTACGGCAAGAATTAGGGAGTCGAGGTGGACAGTGTGCTGGACAGAGGCAAGGATGTGTGCTGCACCAGGTGCTAAGGGCTTGATAAGTGTGGGTTTGGACTTGATTTGTGGGGCTTTTTAGTAATAATCACGGTAACCGGAAGTAGAAAACCACGGCGCGCTCTCGTTTGCGTGTCACGGTGTATGTAAGGTGAAAGAAGCGGAGGACTTCGTTTTCGTGAGTGGTGTTAGGTGAAAGAAGCGGAGGACTCCGTGTTCGTGTGTGGTGTTAGGTGAAAGGACCAGGACTTCGAGATAGGGCTCGAAATGGGCATTTCGATATTCCTGGGGGGGTCTGCCCGGCTCCAGGACGTGCTTGGTAAGGTCCACAACATGGCGGCCCGGGCACTGTACTCGACAGCCCAATCTTTAGCCTAACATGGAGCATGGCGGAAGGGCATTTAGGTTATACAAGAGAAGATGGCGGATTGAGCTCTTGCTGCAGTATAACGCAGCGGGCTTTTTTTTTTCATGTGGCAACTTGGTGGCTGAGTTAGCCTAGGGGACAATGTAGCACATGCTCTTGAGCGTCAAGATGGCGGTGTGTGTCACATGATCAACCCTTGCGGGCATTTTTTTTAGTACAGCTTGGCGGGCTTTGTCCAGGCGTGGCAGCCTTTGTCCAGGCTTGCGGGCTTTTGCCAAGGTGAACTTGGTGCATTAAGATGGCCAGTGGTTGGTTCTACCTTGTGCCACTCGAAGCCTAATTGGAAGTGTTGGTTGCCTCTTGACTTAACTAGTCAAAAGTGGGTACTACTACGTGGTGTAGAGGATGGAAGTAGTCGGTGAAGAGTCACTGTCCTGCTTGAGTTACCTTGGCACCTCACGTCTGTCTTTAGTCATCGTCATTTGAAGTGTCTACCCGGGTGCGAGAGCACATGCTCGTACTTCTAACATTTGAGGTGTTGAATGATGATCCAATCTGAGACTTGAGGCCGGAGGGAGGTTCCTGAGGTTGAGGTCGATGTGGGTTGTACATTGAAACCTCACCTATAAAAGGAAGAGAATCAGTGATGAGGTCAGGTTAAAGTATCTCTCCGAGGAGAGTGCCTAAGGTGACTTAAGACAGTCGACCCTCCTATTTGCCTAAGATGGTCTTTTGCATTGCGCTATATAAGGCGGTGCAACGCTAAGCCTCACCCCATTCCTTTGTATTAGTTCCGCTTGTATTGGTTCCGCGGCTTAAGAACTGTCTCCTCACTCCCCGGCCTCTTATTTAGCCAGCACTGCGATCTGAAGCCGTTCTCCAGGTCTGCGATCTGAAGCCGTTCTCCTCCAGGTCTGTGATTTTAAGCCGTTTTCCAGGCCTGCTGTGGGCACAGGGGTGATCCTGGCCAGAGTCATAATGGACTACAAATAAATCACTGGCCAAGATGTGGAATCCTACCTTCCTCCAGAGGATCATCTACCCTATGGCTAATGCTAGGGGTAAATTTTGATTTACGTGAATGTTTTGGATGTCAGCAATAAGTCTGGATAGTGCGGTTTGCTAGTGCTTGAATTTAAAGCTGGAGTGATTATTACAGAAATGTATTTAGAAGCTTTGTTTACTTGGAGAGTTCATTTTAATTACCTTTAATGAGTTTTCACTCAGAATCCTTGAAGTTTTTAGTTTCTTCTAAATTCATTAACTTTTTTGGCAGATGATACTCAAATTATTTGGCACTTAAATTTACTTTCTTTCATAATGACCTATTGAACTACTCTTAAAATTCTTAAGAGTCGCTGGGCGGTGGTGGCGCACGCCTTTAATCCCAGCACTCGGGAGGCAGAGCCAGGCGGATCTCTGTGAGTTCGAGGCCAGCCTGGGCTACAGAGTGAGCTCCAGGAAAGGCGCAAAGTCACACAGAGAAACCCTGTCTCGAAAAACCAAAAAATAAAATAAAATAAAAATAAAAATAATAAAAAAATAAAAAAATCTTAAGAGTCTTATGACACAGATACTGTTAATGTAAAGTTAATTTTATAAAAAAATCTTAAGAGTCTTATGACACAGATACTGTTAATGTAAAGTTAATTTTATAAAAAAATCTTAAGAGTCTTATGACACAGATACTGTTAATGTAAAGTTAATTTTATAAAAAAATCTTAAGAGTCTTATGACACAGATACTGTTAATGTAAAGTAAAGTTAATTTTGTGATTGGATCTCAAAGGGAGTACTTGAAGATCTACACCAGTCCAGGCTTTGCTTTTATTGCCGTCTTTGATGCTACATTGACTAATGACTTGACTTATCAGGCAGGAGCCTTGAGTGGTCTGGTGTCCTCTATCAGACTACTTACTATTGGAATAGTAACGCCCACATTTTAACTTTCTATGGTTTCTTGCCTTTGTAGCATCCTTATACCCCCCCCCCCCGCAAACACTGATGTCCCTGCCCCAGCCCCAGCCCCTGGCCTAGCCCCAACCCAGCCCCGCCCAAACCCACCCCAGCCCCACCCATGCCCATGCCCTTGCCCCTGCCCCAGCCCCAGGCCCAAGCCAGTCCTACCCCAGCCCCAGGCCAGTCCTAGCCACAGCCCGGATTCTCTCAACCCCAGCCCCAGTCCCAAAACCCACCCTAGAGACATTCCAATCTTCATTGATTGAGTGCTAAAAATGCAGTGTCCATAACTCATCCTGGCAAACTGAGCTCTCCTGTCTATCCCCTCCGTGCTCATTGCCTGAGTCCCAATTTTCACTTAATGGACACAGTCCTTCCTACTGGTACACGGACTCAAAGTATTACAACAAAGAACTCTTGTCCCACATGTTAATCAAGAAATGCCCACTGAACAAGAGTTTCATTTCAGAGAATTACCATCAAGGCACCATCTCCTAAATCTCCTTTCTTTAAGGAAGGAAAAACTAGTCTGTCATTGCTGCAGTCCTCACAGTCCCAACTGGCTGAGCAGCGCTCAGTAGCCTGTTCTCACACACTGTCTTGAGCACTCTTTGCACTGAGTGATTCTTATTGTCCATAATTTACCCACTGGATTAGACCCCAGCTAGTCCAGCCCCATTTGCGTTCAGCAGAGGGGCAGACACAAGTCTGTTAACAGACAGTTAAGGTGCTCAGTCCCAGTTCTCAAGGCCTTGAATATTAAGGGGCTACTATATCCCACTGCATGGCATCATGGGTGCTATCACCCCTCGTTATATCTTTTAAATTGATGGACATAAATTCGTTTGTCCATGGTAGTGTGTACCAGTCCCATCAGCTACCCTTATTTCAGATTGTAGCCGAAAACTCTGCACTGGGACAGTTTATGTGGATAATCCTGATGAGGAAGTGAACCTTTTCTCAAAGTCCTTGTACAACTTTAGCTTTACGTTAAGAGGGTGCTTATTACCTAAAATAAAGCCTCTTATACAATTGTGCAAAACTCTAGTTGCTCAAGTCTGTACTAACCAAGATCCCATACCCTCACACCCCAATGGGTGACAATGGGGGTGAGGGGGCAACCGACAAGGCCCCTTCTTTGTTCTGGTCTTTTGGCTGTGCTTGGGATCAAACTAAGTCTTGTGCGTGCTAGTAAAGCACTCTGCCATGGAGCTACAGCTCCACCTGGTGGCTGTTTGAGAATAAGCATCTTTATGACGCTCGGGGCTGGCACTTAGTTCTTCTGCTTCTCGGTCCCAATTACTGCAACTACGGGCATTGCCACCACTTCTGCCTGTCTTTATGTGCACATTTGCATTTGTCCATCTTCCTGAGCATTGGATAAAGAAACCAAACTCAGTCATTTCTTTATTTATCAAGACCTTTGAACTCAGATTCAATCTGTTCTGTTCTTAATTTCCAGGCTGGCCCAGAACTTATTTATATAACCCAGGCTGGCCTTGAGCTTAGGATCAAGCCTTTACTTCACAAGTGCTGGCATAATTGGTGTCTACCACCATGGCCTGCAGTCTCTCAGGCTGTGATGTGCATACTTCATTTTGCTGTAGTAGTTAGTATGCACTGGGTAAAGACCTTAACCATTCATTTGTATTGCGGCAGGAGGTTAACTAGTACGTAATTAAGATCCTTAAAAAGGTATACGTGCACAGTGTTAATTGTCTCGAACATATTATGTCCACAGCCGTGCCTTTTAGATCAGGACCCCTGTACGTACCAAAACAAAGAGGCTCACTAACACTATAGTCTCTTTCTTGAAACTATAGAAATGATTGTAATATTGCCAATGGCCCTTCACTTAATGGAACTATGTGCTGTTCACTTAATGCTTTCTCAACCTGCTAATGTACATAATGGCAATTTCAGAAGGATCAGTTTTACTCTTACTTTGAAGTACAGCAGTGGTGTTGACCTATAAGGTCCTATTTTGTGGCTTGCTAATAATGTCTGATTGTATTTGTCCTTTTCTGTTTGCTACAGAAGGAAATCATTCCCCACCCTTATGCCTTTCCCTTTCATCAGGGAATGCACATTGCCAAAGATCCTTATGTCTGAACAGTCAAAGTATAAAACTATAATGGCCACAATCATGCACCTTGAATATTAGTGGGCCATAAATGGCACATGACTCATTCCATTGAATAAGATTCTACTCTCAGACCTTTTGCAGTACAGCAAGGGTCACTAATCTCTTGACTTCTCCATCTTCCTGGACACTGGATAAGGATATCCTCTCCTTTCCACTGCCTTTGATTCCCAGAAGTGTCCATTACTTTAAGATCTTAATATTGTATAAAGGGTGTGGCTTTAATTAACCACACTATGTCCCTTGAACATTAATGTACTTAATAGGGACATGATTCATTCATTTTAATAAAAATATTTGGACAGTTATCCACAACCTTATTACTTTGAGGACCTTTGTATCTCTTTTGCACTACTGCAAGGGATACTGTTTTTCCCAAGGTCCCTGATAGTGGAGCATTAATACAGTGGAAATTATCTTTTGTCTTTGTCAGTAGACAAAGTTATACTCTTTCATTTGCACTATGGCAGGGTATGCTGATCAACCAAGGCTGCCTTCTTTGGGACTGTTAGTATGCACTGTATGTTTTATGTATGAATATGCATTTCCTCCTGCTCTGTGCACTAGAAAAGGATCCCACTCACTTCCTTATCACCTTCAGCGGGAAGTGGAAAGTTCACATGCACAGTGTCTAAGCACTTCTTGTATCAGAAACCTTGTACCCTCTTCCTCCGCTTTAAAGCAGAAAGAGGCTTTTACACTGTGCCGTTCATTTGGACTTCAATGTGCATTAATGCAGTTGTCCATCCTTACCTTTGGAGTAGGATTTACATCCTTATACTCCTTTGACATCAGAGGCATGTTAACATTTTTTTCAGCACTTCTCTTATATATATATATATATATATATTTATATTAATATGTATACTTATACATATGGACTTGTGTGGCAGAAAAGGTTCCTAAGTTTCTACCTTTTGACTGGGGCTGCTGAGGAGTGGTTAATTGTTTAGAACCTCAGCATCTGGATGATTACAATGCAACAATGTCAGTGGTCGAGTACTGATTACTAGTTGGACCTCTGTACTCTCTTTGCATACCATCAGGGATACTGACCAACCAAGCCCCCGAATTGTTAATGTGCATATTTGTAATTACAAATGCCTAGAATACTATGTTCTCATCCTCCCTTTGCATTACCGCAGGGGCTGCTGGTCCATCTAAAATGTCTGGGACTGTTAATGAGCACAGTGATTATGACCAATGGCTTATTTGGGGACTATTAATAGGCACAATGGCAGCTCTTGGTGGTTTATTTTCTCCTCTCATTGGCATAGTAAAGTAAAATATCGCAGTATGTCAATGCTTTTTCCCCCCCACAACGACCCAGATTTCCATCCCCTTTGCATTTCCAGTACACAAAATCCTAAATGGCCACGACCTCATACTTTATACAGTTTTCCCTCTGCCCGGCCCCTTGTCCATGGGATACTCTTATTATGACTGGCCTTCTCTTGACTTCAAGTCAGCAAGCCCAGAAGCCATCAGTTACCCGCTTCCTATGGCTGCAATGGTTCATTTGCACTCTCCTTGGTCCTACCCATCGAACAGAAACACTTCCACTGCATTATTCTGTCAGTTGCCCAAGGCACCTTGTGTGTCGTGAATGAACACGGTATTGATTGAGACTACTTTGATGTGTTTATACACGTTAACTATCAAAAGCAGGCCAAAACTTGGTGGATGGACCTTCACTATTTAGCTTGCATTTCTTAATTACTCCAATTCCAATTGCATTCTAGGGCCAGGAATCATTCCATTCCTGCCTACCTTGATTAATGCTTTACTGTGCAAAAATATTCCAGGCAAGTTGCTCAGGGAGCTGAATTGCCACCTTTTATTTGGGGCTTTCCTTGTACAGTATCAAACTGAAAACTGTCTCCCAGAGAAGGAGGAGGAGCTAGCACTTGGTTTACAGTGTTCCTCCAGGAGCCAACTGCCTGCTTAAGAACCGCAAACTTGCTTCATTTTTGTGTGTTGCTATTGTTAGAGTGCCAACTGCCAGAAAAGTTCTTGATGGTTGATTCCTTAAGAAAGGCGTTTGGATGGCAAGGTGGAATGGACTGTGCGATCATTAGCTTTTCTGAAGTAAAAATATCCGTTTCTATTATATATCTGATGACCAGCGGTGTCTCTCATTTCCTGAGGGTGGCGAGTCTGTGGACAGATCACTCTAACTGTTGCTGTTCCAGTACCATCAAAGCAGTTGTGGACCGGAATGCTTAAGACCAGCATGTCTGTTTGGTCTGTACTACCAGTTTAAAAACAAAAATCAACCTTTGTGTGACCTTTAGTGTCATTATCTTTTAGGAAAATGACCAAACTCTCTAATCTTCAAATTTGGTCAGACATTGAACACCAGCCCCTGCTTATTTTAAAAGGGTAGCTGTGAATGGATGAAATGAGAGACGATGTTAAGTTGCCTTTGAAAATTCTAGGTCATCACATTTGATTAATTCACTATTATCTGCCATTAAATTCTGGCAATAATTTGAAGTAGCTTAAAAAAAAAAAGAACCACCCTAAAGTGGGAACTTTAAAATGATGGAGCGTGTTTCCCCCACTTACATGTTAAAACATATAGGCCAAGATCTCATGATTCTTTTGAGAGTATACTTCAAAGAGAGATCTGCCTAGTAAGAAGAGGGTTTTGCGGCCGCCGAGTATTTGAGCTTTTTGGTTTTTGATTTTTTAACTAGTGTGTGTGAATGTGGCTGTGTGTGTGTGCTCACATGTGCACTCGAGTATCTGTACAAGTATTCACATGGTGACCAGAGAGCAACTAGTTTTTCTATCTTGTGGGTCCTGGCGATCAAACGCCGATCGTCAGGTTTGGCAGCACGTGCCTTTTCCATCGGAACCATCTTGCCAGCCCGCTGCTGAGCTTTTAATGTGACATTGCTGATGAAAACAGGCATCACAACAGCAGCAATTCTTCAAAGTTACTGAAGAAAAAAAAAAGATACTATTTTTCTGAGAAGGATATCAAGAAATCCACCCAGTTCACGATCCAGCTTGAACTTCGGCTCTTCAGACAGCTACAGTATAGACTAGCTGTTTCAGACTACAGTAAGTACTACTTTGTGGCTACTAAGCAATCTTTCCCATTCCACTTTTTCTCTTATGAGAAGTCAGAGGGACTCAGTTGCTAGCTCTTCTCAACTTGTGCACGATGCAGACGTATGCCAATGAAAGAGTAGAGTTAATATTGTGTACCCAACCCTATGCCGGGGTACACTGAAGTGAGAAGCATAATTCCTTCCCCGAAATGCTTGTGTTGTTGAAGACTTAATGTAATATAAACACACTTGAAACCATTTTAGGAAATGATGGCCAAGTGTTGTCTCGTGTAAATTATAAGTACTTTAGGAAGCCTACTGGGGTTGGAAGGTCATGACTTCTTAAAGAAGAAAGTGACTACTTTGCACCCTTGATCCAGATTTGAATGCCACCTGTTTCTACCTCTTGGAGGCAAGGAAAGATATTAAGAGTAAAGGACCCAGCCATTATATTTGGCTATACGCCAGTGATGGCAAGGGATGGTCACCGAGTCCCAGAAGCTTGAGCTTGGGAATTTGGCTCTTTCAACCATTTTTACTGCATTTTCTGTCCCAGAACAGATGACAATGGGTCATACAGATCAGAGGTAACTTTAGTTGAAGTTGTTTTCCCAAAAGGGCTATGGAGAAGAATAAGTTTCATGAGCAAACCTTGCTATGGTCTACCGTATGCTGTAGTAGTATGCACCCTTCTCCTCCCCACATTTTTCTTTTTCTTTTTAAAATTAATTCATTCAGGGGGCTGGAGAGATGGCTCAGGGATAAGAGCATTGGCTGCTCTTCCAGCGATCCTGAGCTCAATTCCCAACAACTGTATGGTGGCTCACAACCATCTATATAGTGTTCTGGTGCCCTCTTGTGGCCTGCAAGCAGATATACAGGCGGAACTGCATACATAATAAGTAAATCTTTTTTTTTTTAGGTAAATACATATCATTAGTGGCTGATTATTTCAATTCTTTTTTCTCTTTTTATTTTTCTTTATTAAGAAATTTTCTACTCACTCCTCATGCTATCCACAGACCCCCCCTCCCTCCTCCCACCCCCAATAAATAATCTTTAAAAAAATTATTCATTCATCATTCATTAATTAATTTTGTTTTTGTTTCTTTGAGACAGGGTTTCTCCATGTAGCCTTGGTTGTCCTGGAGCTCTGTAGACCAGGCTAGCTTCAAACTCGAGATCCACCTGCCTCTGCTGCCCGAGCCTGCCTCTGCCCTCATTTGGAGGGCTGCCTCCTAAGCAGACCACTGCCTTGGATACAAGGGAAGACTGAGCTGCGCTGTGCTGCCTTTTTTGTTTGTTTGTTTGTTTTTGGTTTTTTGGAGACAGGGTTTCTCTGTGTAGCTTTGCGCCTTTTCCTGGAACTCACTTTGGTAGCCCAGGCTGGCCTCGAACTCACAGAGATCTGCCTGCCTCTGCCTCCCTAATGCTGGGAATAAAGGCGTGGGAATAAAGGCGTGCGCCACCACCTGCGGCGCTGTGCTGCCTTTGTAGTGCTGGGATGAAAGGCGTGTGCCCTCACTCCCACCCCTCCCAAGTGTGTCAACAGTACTTTAAATTAAAAAAAGCTCACACTTATTCCTGCTGTTGGACAAGGACCAGCTGAAAAAACATCCTTCAACGTTTTGCATTTGCTTTCTTCTCCCCCAGGGCATGCAAATGATTTTCCCACCATCCAAATGCTTCCCATCCTCTGGCTGACCAGGGGAGAATATAGTGGTATTGAATCCCGTGGGAAACAAGTATCGTGGCATTGTTTTTCAAATAGTTCAAATAAGCATTTCAAGTAATGCTTTTGAAGGAACCTTCTTTTCAAAGAAGATCTAAAGAATGTAGTTAGAGCACTGACTCTTAAAAACCAGCTGAAGCTAGATTGCTGTCCCAACCTAGCATCCCTGGCCACGCCTATACCCAGGCTTGCTGAGGCTCCCAGAGCTCGCAGCCTGCCCCCTATGGACAGAAATAGAGGTTAGAACTGGTTTGAGTCCAGACAATAGCTCAGAGGAAGCTGCTGCTGCTGCTGCTGCTGCTGCTGCTGCTGCTGCTGCTATTCACGATCAAAAGCAGTGGCCAGTCCCCTATTCAAAAGAGAGATCAGGTTGTGTGAGCAGCCGCTCATTGATCGGGGCCAATTCCTTCAAAGCAACCTGGCACTACGTGACCCCAATGGCACCATAAGGCACCCACTGCTTCATTTAGCAGGGCATCTGGAGAACGAGTTTGTCCCTGGTAGAGATGTCCATCAGGAGGTGCTACGCCACAAAACTAAGGATCCGGAAGCCATATTTGGTAGGAAGTAGAAAGAGTCCCACCAAATTGTCCCCTGATCTAGCCCTCACTGTCAGCAATCATGGAATGGAAAGCCAGCCAGCCACTGTCTTCAGGCTGCCTGGAATACTACATTAAGAGTGAGCTTTCTCCCAAGCTGTCCAATGGCTCGTTCCAGACTTGCAGGAATTTGTAAACAAAGACCCCGGTAGTTTCAGAAGGTGCTTATGAGCCATACCTTCATTAAGGGGTGGGAAGTGGAAGCAGTGGATTCGGCCGGCTGCTTGTACAAACCCCTGTGGTAGAAGCAGACCGGGGCCTCCACAGGGGCACTGCCCTGTATTTTAGCCACTGCCCAGCCTGCATCCTGCCCTCCCAGTCTAGTGAGCCTGTTCTCTCTGCCTCTTGCCCTTAGTCCACCGGCTCACTCCTAGGGAAGATGGCTATATTGGTGTAGTTTATCAGGGAACTTTGTTACTTAAGTTTAAACAAAACGTAATGAGAAAGCCCACTAAAACAAACAAACAAACAACAAAAAAGAAATGAAAAAGGTCTTTGAAATGTAAACATGTTTTTCAATTTCAAAGACTTTTCTCTTCACAACTCTTAGAACGTGGGGGATTCATAAGAACATACCTACAACTCCTCAGTTCTTACCATTCCAATTCAAGAAACACAAGTCTGTGCATATGCATATTGTATTGCTAAGAATCAAATTATCTTTTGGTATCAGGGTATAACTACCATTGGAATTTGTTTTCCAGGGATGAATTGGAGTTGGTTTTGTACCCTGACTGAAGAAGGATGGCCTGGTTTTAGAGGGATGAATTCCAGACAGCATCCAAAGGTGAGTATTGAGTTGGAGTTGATAACTTGGTTGATTGAGATAATCTCTGCCTTTTAAGGGTCTAATACGTCAGGTTCTAATTCCTAGACATTTTGTTTTCTTTTACCGTTTGGGTTTTTCTCAAGAGTTTTTGTCATCTAATGAAAGCCTTGTCTTTCTTCACAGGGACAATCCCAGCATGAGACACTAGGATTGCCAGCAGCTGATACAGGCTTCATTCAAATTCAGATCTTTCCTTTTGAGACTCCGGACAAGCCTAGCTAATCTGAGCAAATAACTTGCAGGCCACATGGAGAAAAAGGTACTTTGGAAAGTTCTTATTCTTGGGTTTCTGTCTTTTTTTTCTTTTCTTTTTTTCTTTCTTTCTTTCTTTTTTTTTTTTTTTTTTTTTTTTTTTTTTTTTTTTTTTTTTTTTTTTTTTTTTGGTTTTTCGAGACAGGGTTTCTCTGTGTAGCTTTGTGCCTTTCCTGGAACTCACTTGGTAGCCCAGGCTGCCAGGCTGGCCTTGAACTCACAGAGATCCGCCTGGCTCTGCCTCCCAAGTGCTGGAATTAAAGGTGTGTGCCACCACCGACCAACCTCTGTCTGGTTTTAAGACCTCTTTCTTGTGAAAGCAGAAGCAGCAATTCCTACACCATTTTCTCCTTGCATATGAGCGCACATTTCCAACGTCTCCCATGTACTTGGTCTGTCTCCGTTATTCTGAGACGGGCTCCACTGAGGTGGTGAGGGCAGTAAGCATGTGTGATCTCTGTTTCGTCAGAGAAGGAGAGAGGCAAGTCAGTACAGCACACCTCCTCTCATGCAGAGGCAGTTAGCCAGTGAAGACACTTGCCTCGAAATTGTTCCCACCATTCTAAGGCTGAACTGAATCTCTAACAGTTGTTTGGAAAAGCCTAAAAGACAGAGCACCAGAGGAAGCGTGCCTGTCTGTGAAGGCGAGCTCCTGGCCTTTTGGATTTGATAGAGTAGATGTAGCTGTTATCACAACTGACATTTTCTAGGCCTGTCACAATTCTGGCTTCTCTGAATATCCTCCAACTCTGGAGGTGCGATGCTACACCAGTTGCTAGAGACGCACCACAAGGATTGAGCAAAACACAATTCTGTTCATTTCGGTGGTGTTCCAGCAGTGTGGCTTAAAGCACAAACTAAAAGAGAGAGATGCCCCACAACCAGGTGACAGGCACTTTGATTGACGTGGATCGCTCAGTTTTAAAAGAACACTTCTCAGAGGAGTCAGAGGCAACATGACCGAGAATTCCTTTTTTTTTTTTTTTTTTTAAATCAAACTTTGGGGAGTCTGATGCCAGGCTGTTTATTACCAACAAATTTAAACACAGTACCATTTTGGGGAAAGGTGCCCTGGTGTAATACAGTCCCTGGTGCACAGGAAAGCATAATTGTATCAAAAGTCAACTCAGGGTCCATGTCATTTCCTCCAAGAAGATGCCCTCTAGAGGTAGGCTACCTGTACAGCTTAGTGGCCTAGGGAAGCCTGGACTTCATAGTTGCTACTTGGCTGAACTCAGTAAAGCCCGAACACGGGCACAAAAAAATTACAGGAAGCAGCAGAGGACAACAGAAGGGATGGGGTGAGGGCAAGTGTGGGAACCCAGCTGGGTGACTGGCTCCCACATTTTACAACAAGGTACTCGTAAGGAGAGAGGAATAGAGATATTAGACAGAAGAATAGAAGGGAGAGAAACAGACAGAAACACAGGATAGCCTCCGGAGGGCCTGGATCATTATCCACCGGCCCTTTCTGTCTCTTCTAAAGTGCTATTTATAGGAATGCCAAGGGGTGGAGCAAAAGCCCTCTCCTAGCTCAGCCAAGTGTAGACCCTTCCAATCACCTTGTGACCATGCATGTGGTCAAGCCATTCTGCTGGGTGAAGCAAGCTCAGTTCTCACCAGGAAACATTTGTGGGCCTCTACAACTCCGCCTTCTTGATATAATAAAGGGCCCCTCTGGCCCCGCAGATAGACTGTGCCTGTCTTAGGTCATTCTTCTTGATTAATTTTACATACATACATTCAGGAAATTATCAAGAAGAAAATTGCCCATTTTGGGGGTACAGAGCTTAACTCAGCTCTGGCCCACGTCCCTACTAAGAGCTGGCAAACATCCACAGTGATCTCCATAGCTGCCACACCTCCCAGTAAAGGAGAAGAGGATAATAAAGATGGGATACCTTTTTTGGAATGGGTCTAAGGTGACTACAGCAGTCTCAGCTGCACTAAGCCCTTTTCAAAACTCTCTTTTAACAGTGTAATTTTCAAGAGACTATTTTGATTCCCAGCAGAAACAGTCATTTCAAACACTTTAAAATATCCACTCAAGTAAACAAAACCCATGCTAATTATAAAGACACTTTTAGCTGTTTAAGTAGCTCATCTGTACAAACTAACTCGATTGTGCAAGGCCTACTCGTTTCTAAACAGAAACTTTTAGGAAGACAGAAAAGCTCCCCTAATGATGACACCTTAAGTATCTGAAGGTAAAAGAGTAATAAAAACAATTTTAGTATGAATATCACTATACACTTTTTTTTTTTTTTTTTAGGAGTCGAAGGGGTTTATTACATCTTACACTTAAGGGCACAGTTCATCATTGAGGGAAGTCAGGATAGGAACTCAAGGCAGGGACCTGAAGCAGAAACCGTTCGGGCTTATCGTCTGGCTTTTTCTAGCTATTTTATACAGCCCAGGACCACCTACCCAGGGATGGTGCCACCTGCAGTGGGCTATACTCTCTTGCATCATTTACTAATCGAGATAATTCCTCATGGACATACCCAATGACCAAAAGATAAAAGACAGTTCCTTAATTGAGGCTTCTCCTCCAGGTGACTCTAGGCTGCTTCAAGTTGATAGTTAAGAGCAACCAGGAAACTAGGCAAATTTCTGAGCTACATCACCACCACCACCACCACCACCACCACCATCATCATCATCATTTTGTGATGTTGGGGATGGTATCCAGAATCTTGCACATACTAGGCAGGTACCACTGAATGACACCCTCCACACCATTATTATTACTGTTACTATTTTGTGGTGCTGGTGATGGAAACTAGAGATGCTAGGCAAGCACTTTAGCACTAAGCCACCCCACCCCCCATCATCATCATATTGTGTTTAGAAAGGAAGCGTCCTGAACATTCTAACAGTCTACCACCAACAAAGTCACCCTATGAGTATGCCCGGCCTCCATACTCTTTTTTTAAAAACTTTCTTTTAAATGCCGAATGCCGTTTATTGAAGGGGGTAAGAGGTCTTAAATACAGGCTTACAGCACAATGGGAGAACCCCGGAGGGCAGAAGTTCACTACCGATGTTTTACAATCTTGCATCTAAGCTTTTAACACGCATTAAGCAGGATACACAGACGAGGAACTTCCCTTAAGCATTCAGGAGGGTGGAACCCGGCAGGGAATTAGCTCAGGGAGGATATCAAGGTCAAGGTCAGCAAGCAAGGCAACAGTTACCCAAAACGGGGGCCAGGGCCCTACAGGTCCCCCCTTTACTAATAAATGAGCTTCTGACTTAGGTTGGGTGGGACGTCAGCAGGTCACCTTACCCGCATGACGGAGAATTCTTACAAAACTCAGGGGATCTGGATGGAGTGTTTTCTAAGTGGCTTCATAGCCTACTTGGTTGATAAAAGCTTGGCTCCTCCTTCCACTGGTTTCAACTCTAATTTTGTTAACCCCTTTCTCCCCAGTGTATTTGATAAATGTACAAGGGCTTAAACAATCTACAATCTAAAGGATTACTCATGGGTAGACAATAGAGACAAAGGAGCTCAGACGGGACAATTCTCATGTTCCTAAGTCAATACCATAAAGATCTAAAAATCTGTAAGGGTCTACCCTCTGAGCCATACCACCAACCACCACCAACGAAAAGTCTACATGATTAACACAAGTGCTGGATACTACACAATGCTTTCCCAATGTACTTGATTTCAAGAATTGTTTTTTTCTTTTACCTCTTTTCCAGATCTTCCCCCAGAAGTATGGGCTTGTTGCTTTGCAGTGCTGGTGACCTATTCCCTTTGACGATCCCTAGGAGGAGATGGGGCATGAGGATCCTCCAGGGGAATAGCTCACCACCACTGGGCAACAGCCCTAACCCAGGGGGTTTTAGTGAGACACTTTGCTGAACCCAGCAAGGAAGATAGAGTCAAAGACAGCCACCCTACATCAAAATAGGTAAGTTTGCTGAGACAGTGTAATAGATCATTTTAATTTTGATGTTGTTTTTCACTGTAGTCGGCCTTTTGAGTTTTATTTTTTTTTTTAATGTATGAGTGCTCTGTCTGCATGTATACTTACATGCCACAAGAGGGCATCAGATCCTACTATAGATGGTTGTGAGCCACCATGTCCTGGCTGAGAATTGAACTCAGCACCTCTGCAAGAGCAGCCAGTGCTCTTAACCACTAGGCCATTGCTCCAGCCCCTGTAGTCAGCCTTTTACTTGAGTTATGCTTTGTTTTGTTTTTAATTAATTTATTTTTTTGATGTATGAGTGCTCTGTCGGCATGTACACGTACATGCCACAAGAGGGCATCAGATTCCATTATAAGTGGTTATATGCCACTTTGTGGTTGATGAGAATTGAACCCTAACCCTGACTGTGATAAATAATTTTAATTTTCATCTTGTTTTCCATAGTAGTCAGCCTTTTTAAAATGTATTTTTAATAACATTTATTCTTATTTAATGTACATTGGTGTTTTGCCTGCATGAATGTCTGTGTGAGGATGTCAGATCTTGGACAGTTGTTAGCTGCCATGTGGGGACAGGGAATTGAACCTAGGCCCTCTGGAAGAGCAGCCAGTGCTCTTAACCACTGGGCCATCTCTTCAGCCCCTGTAGTCAGCCTTTTACTTGAGTTATGCTTTGTTTTGTTTTTAATTAATTTATTTTTTGATGTATGAGTGCTCTGTCTGCATGTACACGTACATGCCACAAGAGGGCATCAGATCCCATTATAAGTGGTTATACGTCACTATGTGGTTGCTGGGAATTGAACTCAGCACCTCTGCAAGAGCAGCCAGTGCTCTTAACCACTGGGCCATCTCCCCAGCCTTATACTTGAGTTCTATTTATCATTTTCCTGTGTCTGTTTTGATAAGAACAGCTTCCTGACTAACAGGGAAGCATCTTGGTGGAAGGCTGTGAAAGTGGATATGTAGCATAGGCCTGCACAGTGAAATAGAGAACTGTAACTAAACTGTGCATGTGGTTCTTTCTTTCTTCTAGGAGAAAAGCTGCCACAGTAGTGGCACTGACTTCACGAGCAAGTCATTCTGTTTCATCTAGTTCTCAAAGCCTCCCTGGGAGCTCTGTTGGAGAACTTTACCAGCTGTTTACATACCTCAAGATTCATTGTGCTAGCGACGAGACAGAATATACGGTAAGTAGCTTATCTTTTTACGCTAATATTGGTGGTGACGAATGCCTCTAAGTACAAATAGAAACCTGGCTGAAAATGACACAGAAGTATCTATTATCCGGCAGATAATACTCTCTAGTGCTTCCTTCCTGACATTCACACAGCTTCTTTTGTTCTTTGTAGCTCCGTCTAGTAAATCCTCATCCTTCCTCAAAGCAGCACAGAGAGCTGGGTCTTCGGAGGGATCACAAAATGTGAACACAGGAAAGCAAGTCAGCTCTATGACCCAAGGATCAACATGGCTGCCTCTTAACACAACAGAATGAAGTAAGTTGCCCGAATTGCAGCCCTCGGAGGATTTGCATTTGCTGGAAGGTGGTGCTGGGTGGAGTGTGGGGGTCTAATGGGGTGATGTGAAGCTATCAGGCCTCCACATTATCAACTGGGTTCCCAGCAGCAACTCCAGCTGTAGTCTGCTCACCGGCAGCACGGCAGAGGGATCCAGCCTCTGGTTGCCTTTTGAGCTGGTGCTCTGCCATTCTTAGAGGCTTCAATGTTGGAGAGCCTTAAATAGTTTGCTTTCTTCTGAAAGGATTTGTTTTCTGCTCCATCTGTGAGAATGAAACAGTTAGGTTTCAAGATCTAGTGCAAAAAGAAATCTAAATCCTGAAGCAGCCATTATGAGGGTGAAGGATGTAAATACCAAGCCTGTTTTCTTAACTAGATGGGGAAGTGAAGCTGCCAATTCAAATATGCAGCCACCTGTGGCGTTTATGGAAATTACTAAATCCATGTAACAGAATGCTAAGAGGTGTTGATTCTGTGTTTAAATTTGCTACTCCTTAGTTGTACGACCTTTGCCAATTTCGTTTCTGGTGAGACTTGGCTAATTGTGAATGTCAGGTGAAATATGAACGGAAAGTGCTTAATATAGTGCCTGGCAAGTGAAACGTATCCCCTGGACTTGCACAATGAAGTCAATTGGTACAACGTTGGTTCAGTGAGTGCAAACCTTCAGTGGTGAGCAGAGCTAACGTGCTTCTTTGATTCCACGAGAAAAAATGTACGCATACAAGCAGAAGAGCATCTGCCTTAGTTAGCACAGCAGGCGATTGTGATGGACTGTCGGGAGTAGTATAGGGGACGGGTACACGAGTCACTTCTTGGACTAATGGCACTTTCCCCCTTCCCTGTCTCATGTTTTTCTTACCCTCTTCTTGTTGGGCTTTGCTTGCTTTCAATTGTAAGTGTGTATTGGGTTGTGTGTCCTCATTGTTTTATGCATCTATTTCTTCCTTGCTCTGTGTGTCCAATTCTTCTTCAGTGTATCTGTTTCTTCCTTGCTTTGTGTGTCTAATTCTTCTTCAGTGTATCTGTTTCTTCCTTGCTTTGTGTGTCCAATTCTTCTTAGATGTTTCTATTTCTTCCTTGCCTTGTACATCTTCCTTCCTTCCTCTTCCTTGCTTTGTATGTCTCCCTTCCTTGCTTTGTATGTTTTCCTTCTTTCCTCTTCCTTGCTTTGTATGTCTTCCTTCCTTCTTTTGTATGTGTTCCTTCTTTGCTTGATGTCTATGTCTTCTTCAAGTGTCTCTTCCTCCTTCTGTGTCTATGGTGTGTCTTCTTCAAGTGTCTCCTTCTCCTGTGTCTATGGTGTGTCTTCCTCAAGTATCTTTTCCTCCTCCTCCTGTGTCTATGGTGTGTCTTCCTCAAGTATCTCCTCCTCCTCCTCCTGTGTCTATGGTGTGTCTTCCTCAAGTGTCTCCTCCTCCTTCTTTGTCTATGGTGTGTCTTCTTCAAGTGTCTCCTTCTTCTGTGTCTATGGTGTGTCTTCAAGTGTCTCCTCCTCCTTCTGTGTCTATGGTGTGTCTTCCTCAAGTGTCTGCTTCTGTATGGTGTGTCTAAGTGTCTCCTCCTCTGTGTCTATGGTGTGTCTTCTTCAAGTGTCTCCTCTTCCTTCTGTGTCTATGGTGTGTCTTCCTCAAGTGTCTCCTCCTCCTTCTGTGTCTATGGTGTGTCTTCCTCAAGTGTCTCCTTCTCCTGTGTCTATGGTGTGTCTTCCTCAAGTGTCTCCTTCTCCTGTGTCTATGGTGTGTCTTCTTCAAGTGTCTCCTTCTTCTGTGTCTATGGTGTGTCTTTCTTCTTTCTATGGTTGTCTTCCTCTTCCTCTTCTGTGTCTATGGTGTGTCTTCCTCAAGTGTCTCCTTCTCCTTCTGTGTCTATGGTGTGTCTTCTTCAAGTGTCTCCTTCTTCTGTGTCTATGGTGTGTCTTCCTCAAGTGTCTCCTTCTTCTGTGTCTATGGTGTGTCTTCTTCAAGTGTCTCCTTCTTCTGTGTCTATGGTGTGTCTTCTTCAAGTGTCTCCTCTCCTTCTGTGTCTATGGTGTGTCTTCCTCAAGTGTCTCCTTCTTCTTTGTCTATGGTGTGTCTTCCTCAAGTGTCTCCTTCTCCTGTGTCTATGGTGTGTCTTCAAGTGTCTCCTTCTCCTGTGTCTATGGTGTGTCTTCTTCAAGTGTCTCCTCCTCCTTCTGTGTCTATGGTGTGTCTTCCTCAAGTGTCTCCTTCTTCTGTGTCTATGGTGTGTCTTCTTCAAGTGTCTCCTCCTCCTTCTGTGTCTATGGTGTGTCTTCCTCAGTGTCTCCTTCTTTGTCTATGGTGTGTCTTCTTCAAGTGTCTCCTCCTTCTGTGTCTATGGTGTGTCTTCTTCAAGTGTCTCCTCCTCCTTCTGTGTCTATGGTGTGTCTTCTTCAAGTGTCTCCTCCTCCTCCTCTGTCTATGGTGTGTCTTCCGTAGTCCCATGTTTCTTCCTTGTAGAGCTTTGAGCTTTGTCTGGTTTTCTCCTCTGACGCTTGTGTGATCTGTGCCTTGTCTGGGTCTGTTGTTCTCTCTGCTTGCTCTTTCTCTTAGCTCTTCTTCCACTCTTGCTGCCTTCTATGACTCCCCTTTGGGTCCCACGTTGCACGCATCCCTCTGCTTCCTTTGTGCTCACTCGCTCGCTCGCTCGCCTCACTTGTTTTTGTCTGTGTGATCTGTTGGTCAGCCCTTTGACTCAACATTTCCCATTTTCCTTTCTGCTGTTTCTGTCCTTAGCACATGCTTCTCTTCATTACACCTCCTTTCTGCCTTGGGCTCTTTTCTCTCTTCCGTCTTTGTGGCTGTGTCTTTGCTGTTGGTGAGTTCTGATCTCGGCATTACTCCATTGCGCTGTGCTCGCTTATGCTTCTTTCTTTCTCTTCTGCTTTTCCCTCTTTCTACTCACGTGGAGCATTTCAGTCTCTTTACAAGTCTGTGTCTCCCTCTCTTACTCTAATGTAATCCTCTCTTGGATATTTCTCTCTCTCTCTCTCTCTCTCTCTCTCTCTCTCTCTCTCTCTCTCTCTCTCTGTGTGTGTGTGTGTGTGTGTGTGTGTGTGTGTGATAGAGGGTCTTCCAAGCTAGCCCCTTCCAATAGGTGCAGAGTGTCACCTCATGCCAGACTGCCCTGCAAAATAACCTAAGACAAACACAGCACCGTGGTCAGGACTGGAGTAGATCTGAGATGAACACGTGTAAAGGCCCAAAGTGGAAGACAGATGTTCTGTGACTCGCGACTTAAGGACCAAGACACACAGAAGGCTTATCTGAACTGGCTGGAAGGTTCGTGTCTTAAGCTGGATGGACAGAATGCTGACAACCCAAAGGAGAGAGACTGACTGTTTCCACAGGACCCATGCGAAGTCTAAGAAGTGAGACCCGCGTCCTAAGACACAACCTGAGCTAAGTCCAAGCCAAAGAACTAAGGACTCCAGCCTATGTGGACATAAGGCCTAAGAGATAAAGGGTAGAAGTTGGAGGCCTCTAGCCTAAACCTGGAGGGCCAGAATCCTAGGACCGGGGGGGAGCTGAAGCCGAGACCCCTCCCACTGACGTCCGTACTGTTAAATCCCTTTCCTTCTCTAGGACATTCCCAGCACTCTGTTCTATCTCTTAGGTTTCCGTTTGAGCCAGCTCCGCTGGAGATGTACTTGTCAATGTTGTCCTTTGCCGGAAAGGAACAAGCTTTTAGACTGACAGTATTGTGCGCGGGTCGGTCGTTAATCTGTTTGAAAGCTGATTTTAGCCATTTGTTAAATGTTTGTGTTTTAAAACTTCCATTTCTCTTCACATCTGCTCCACTTGAGAGAGAGAACAAAATCCAGCCAGTGGTATCTAGTCTGACTTTTGCTATTCCCCTAGGAGCAAGCATCCATACAGACAGATACTGTACTTCCATCCTCCCTAACTCAGAAGTCCTAGGCTATGAGAAAGGGAAGCGTCAGACTATTGGGGAAAACACTATCAGGCTATCTAGAGAAAATATGAAGACATGCTCCAGACCGATGAGAAGAATTAGACAAGTAAGATGCAAGTGTGCCAGCCTCTGAGAAGCACCCGCCAGCATCCCCTGCCTTCTTTGGGCTTAGGTGAGCAGGGTATGGAATTTCTAATACTGGGAACAGTGGTTAGGTTTGGGACAGACAGACTGAGGTCTGAACTCCCTGCTCATTGTAGTGGCCAAGTAATTCAGTGCATTTCACTAAATCTACTCCTGGGTTTAACACCCTCCTTTAGGATTAATGAGGAGAGAATTTGGGACTGATTAGCAGGCTTCATGGTTCTCGTGCCCCCTTCTCCCCCTTTAAGAGGGAACTTGACTTTCAATGACTGATACCACACAGGAGAAAAAAGGAACATGCCCACAGCACACTGGCAAGCACGCACAGTTAATAGTGGGAAATGTAGTTGAGTTGTTCTTGTCCGAACTCAGACTGTAAACACCTGAGGCTTTGTGGGCTGTTGGTCTCAGTTGCATATTCTTTTCAAAACAAAACAAACCTTTTCAGAAGGTAAGAATCCCTCATTGGCCTATTGCCTGGACTAGCCCAAGCCCTGATATAAATGCCAGAGAATATGTCTGAATAACAGTCATTTCCTTCTCTATATCTATTTATCTTTGTGCTAAATACTAAGGATGTGATACTTAATTGTGGTCACTTCCGGGTAACAGGAAGATGTTACTGGGTAACATGAAAATATAAATACACTTTGTAAACCATAAAGCACACTAAAACTTCTTAGTGTTGAATGAATGTGTATTACTTAGTAAATGCATTCTACTGATCTATGTGCTATGGATACAATATGGATACAAAGACTGCTGTAGGAATAAAGAGTAAAAACATGCTGTGTAAAAAATATATAAACATAATATGGCTTGAATGAAAAATAATCCATATACTTAAGGCCAATGTGTTTTTACTGCTTTGGTGATTTTCAGTAAAATACATTATACCAGGCAGCAGAAAAGAAAATACATGGAAACCAATTTTAAATGACAAAATATGCAATTATGTGATTATCTTATTATGATCATCTTATAATTTGCAAAATACCATGCTCAGCACCAGGGCTAACAAAGGGAGACATTTTAGCACAGAACTAAAATTTAAGAAAGAACATAGTAAAGTGCTTTGTAAACTAAAGCACTATACAGCTACCAGTAGTCCATGTGCATGAATGAGTGAAAACTACCTACCTCCTACGTGTCAGGTATTATGTGCTAGGTCCATGAAATACAAGATCAGCTGAGCATAATGTTAATGTGTATGTTGGCATTTTAAAGAAAAAGGTTTATTTATTATGTATAAAGTGTTCTGCCTGCACGTATCCCTGCAGGCCAGAAGAGGGCGCCAGACTCTCATCACAAAGATGGTTGTGAGCCACCATGTGGTTGCTGGGAAATGAACTCAGGACCGCTGGAAGAGCAGTCGGTGCTCTTAACCACTGAGCCATCTCTCCAGCCGCTATGTTGGCATTTCATGAACGTTGGGGCACCATATAAACGTAACAGTTCATTTTCCTATTTGGTGCCAATTTCTAGGCTTTTAAAATTCTGTCACATTTATTATACTGTGCAAATAAAGCAAATAAGTAACTGTGGAACACTGTGAACATGAGGCATTCAGCATCAATGAATGCAAGACTGGATGGCAATTATTTACTACAAACAGTGCCCTTGCTAGGCACTGAGATGCAAAGACAGCATCCTTAGTGGCCCGTGTATCTAAAGAAATTATGTGCAAGTTTAATTTATAATTTGTAAGCTGCCATACATGCCCAGTAGTCAATTATTTGCTTTTATCCCAAGACACTGGGAATACAAAAATTCATTAGCATTATTATTACTCACAACAGAGATTCATGTGGAACTTTATGAAGTCTGCAGTTCTTGAGTAACTCTGCCATGAAATACGAATGTTTACATTCTATACTATTTACTTACAAGGAATGAGATAACACTTAATTTAATCAGTCAAGACTTTAGTGACGAGGCAAGCTAATACAAGAACATTTGTCCAGGTAACAGAGGAGAATGTTATGGTCATGTGCACTTTCTTAGCTAGAAAGCCCTACAGAACTCTAAGACATTACATATTTTCTATAGAAATAAAAATGGCCTATAAAACAGGCACGGTCTCTACAAAATTCTCATTGTATTCTTGGCCTTCAATGACAAGAATAGTATAGTTAGCAAGCTGGGTGTGGTGGCATATGCTCTGAGTTCAGGCAGCTGAAGCAGCGGGACCACTTGAGCCCAGACATTTGAGGCTGGCCTTGGAACACAGTGGATAAATCTCAGGAAACTCCGCGGTTAAATGCCTGCTGAGTGAATATAACAATATTGATTGTTTATATATGATATAGTCTTTCTTATGGGCACTGGAGAGATACACAGACTTACAATTCATTGTGCCCAAAGCTGAGAGTAATGTTAATGTGTATGTTGGCGTTTTTTTAAAAAAAAAATTATTTATTTATTATGTATAAAGTGTTCTGCCTGCACGTATCCCTGCAGGCCAGAAGAGGGCGCCAGACTCTCATCACAAAGATGGTTGTGAGCCACCATGTGGTTGCTGGGAAATGAACTCAGGACCTGGAAGAGCAGTCGGTGCTCTTAACCACTGAGCCATCTCTCCAGCCGCTATGTTGACATTTCATGAACGTTGGGGCACCATATAAACGTAACAGTTCATTTTCCTATTTGGTGCCAATTTCTAGGCTTTTAAAATTCTGTCACATTTATTATACTGTGCAAATAAAGCAAATAAGTAACTGTGGAACACTGTGAACATGAGGCATTCAGCATCAATGAATGCAAGAATGGATGGCAATTATTTATTACAAACAGTGCCCTTGCTAGGCACTGAGATGCAAAGACGGCATTCTTAGTAGCCTGTGTATCTAAAGAAATTATGTGCAAGTTTAATTTATAATTTGTAAGCTGCCATACATGCCCAGTAGTCAATTATTTGCTTTTATCCCAAGACACTGGGAATACAAAAATTCATTGGCATTATTATTACTCACAACAGAGATTCATGTGGAACTTTATGAAGTCTGCAGTTCTATAAAGCCAGGACATAACTGTTGGCTTCATCTGTGGACAATGATAACTTTCTGAGTTTCATCATGGCTAAAACTTATTCAGAATGCTTATCACCTAGTATATGCATTTTACTGTGCTACATGCTGTGCAAGCAAAGATTGCGTTCTCTCATGAAGTACTCACAGGACGTGTGAGATCCAGACCACAACCATACTTAACTTCAGTGATGAAATGAAAAAATGGATTTGTATAAGGCAGTATGCTAAATGTTGGGCTAAGTGGACTATCCTGTCTAGAAGGATACTTCCCTGCTGACTTGATTGAAGAGATGGAAAAAAAAAAAGTTTTCTTTGCTTTTTCCATCCAGTTTCTTAAATGTTGAATACTGCTGGCTGGAGATGAATTAGAACTACCCGGCCAGTAAAGGTGTGAAAAGAAAGGGCCAGAGTCAGGTAGTGCCACAGAGCATGGATATCAGGGAACAGAAGGGCAGGGAGGGGCCAGAGCATCAGATGCCTACATACTTGATGTGGTCCAGAACCTCCCCAAACCTCAGTACTGGCTGAGGACCAAGCACCCAGAGCATGAGCTCTGGGGACATTTGACATTCAAATTGTAATATCTAATAAAACATTGTTCTATAGAATGTGCTAATCTAGGTCCTAAAGCTAAAACGTAAGGTGGACCTAGTGTAAAGGGCAGCACAGATCACAGATCATAGCTGAAGAGGAGACACCAAGACATGGCCTCACTGCACAGCCCAGGCCGGTTCTAGTTGGTGAATCTCCTGTCACAGCCTCTCAAGTGCTGAGATTACAGATGTGTGTGGCCATGCCCAGCCTGTAGAATGTATCTGATTACTGAGTAAATACTGTTTTAGTGGCTGTTTGCTTGGCGGTGCTATGCTTGAAGAATTAGTTAAATAGGTCTGGTCTAGAAGACCCACTGACTTGACCTAGAGATTCTGAAAACCAAACGAAGGCCAAGATTTAGTCAACGTAAAATGGAGACATCCCTAACTAAGGAAGCTCCGAAGGTCGTTTGCTCATTGGCCTAGTTTAAAGTCAGGATAAGGGGACTTCAAGTCTGTCCTTTAATTCATTAGTTACACATCCTCCTTTCCTTACACTTGAAGTGTTTTAAAGGAGAATCAAGATGAACTAGTAATTCCAGAGGTATTCATTTGCTCATTGCCTGGCTCAGAGTCAAGGAGATGACAATAAGAAAATACTTTCACACTCATCATACTTAATAAGGTCTTCAGTGTGAATAAAGTGCAGTCCTAAGTGCTGAAAAGAATGAAGACACTTAAAGGACAGAACCTCAAGTATACTTTGTCTCAGTAGTTTGAGACGGCAGTAACACATGAGACTACAGCTCTAACTTTAGCTGAAAAAAAAAAAACTCAAGATAGTGAGAAGGAGAGTTAAATAAATAGATCGCCTTCTCATGGACATGCTTGGTAGAATGGGAATAAAAGAGGTTCTCTCTATTTCTTGAATTACACACATTGCAAAAGATCCTACTGGATGCAAAATGAAACACACGTGTTCCAAAAGGCACTTAGTGTGACGTACAGATGCCTTGAAAAGCAGAGTGATGCTCTTTATTAAAGAGACTGGCTTCAACATTTTCTAGACTGAATGCAACTTGCTTTTTAATTGGCTCAAGTTAGAATATAGGTGGAATATTACTATTTATTCATTTTCTTCATTTATTCATCTATTTTACAAGTATTTGCATATAATGCTCTTCTAGGACCTTCATTTGGCTCCTGAGACCTGAAAAAAATAAGCAAATAGGCATTCCCTCCCAGGGAACTGCTGAACTTAGGGGCCTGCTTTTTGGGTAGTGGCACGACTCAGTCCCCAAGTTAAGATGTAGTTTAACTCCTCACCCCCATTTCTCTGGCGCTACAATGAACAGGAAGCTGGATTTTGTAGTAAGTCTGCTCCTAAAGTTTCGAGCCCTCTACTCAAAGAAACAATGTTCTAGCCCATGACTTAATTTACCTATGACCGTGACCACTACTGGTCAGGAGGTTGACAGCCACTTCGTTCCCCAACTTCAGTCTCCTTAGTATTATCCCCGGGGAAACAACCCATTCTTGAGCTGCAGCAGGCTTTGAAATACATTTGCAAATTTTGCCTGTCTTCAGCTTTTTAAATTTTAAACATGCCAAAGCATAGAAACTGCCTGAATAGGTCTCTTTCATAGAGTCAGACAGCATACAGTAATTGTAAAGATGTTCTTACTGTAAACAAACAAACAAACAAACAAACAACCCCAATGTACTCAAGGCGGCTTGCTGTGGTAAAATAATGCCAGTGGATGAAAATAACAAAATTTGAACATGCTTGCATGAAATTTGAGAATAATAAAATTGGAAACAATCAGAAAATTGGAAAGAAAGACTATCAAAAGAACTCGGAAAACAAATGCCTTCTACAAGGAGGACTGAGCCCTCTGGCCTTTTCTGCTTTGTTTTCACTCACAGAGGGTGGGACAGGAGGAAGAGTGAAGGAAAAGGTCACAGCTCCATCTAGAGAGCAGCTCACCTCTGTTCTTCGTTGGTCTGAAGAACATCACTGCTTTCTGGAACCTAGACTGGGACTGCTTTTACTTGAATGCAGTTCCAATAACTAAACAGTGTTGAGAAGAGGTATCAATTTGGTCAATGTTCCTGAAAATATAGTATTTTCATCTAAATGGCTATCAGCTAAGTCTTGAGTTAAATAGGGATGAAATATATTAATTTAATCAATGTGACCTCTTTATCCAAGTTGCCTTAAAGCTGAAGTCACAATTTGCTGTAAGAAGGGCTTAGTCATTGTAGCCCATACATACTTTAAAGTATCTAGACTGAACTTTGCTTGGCAAGCCAACGTTAACATCTACAAATGGAGAAGGAAACAGAAAAAGAAAAGAAAGAGTAGACGGAGCCAGGTTGAAGAGGTCTGGGAGTTTTTTCTTTGTTTTCATTAAAACTAAATTGGGCAGACACAGATAAAGTGTTACTAATGTTAGCTTTTGATTTGTGGGATCAGTTAATATCCCTTTGTATGGGTAGGGATGGGGGCTACATTTCTGGAAAGTGCAAAGAAAACATTAACTAAAAGCCTTCCTTTCACAGTTTCTGCGATCACTACAGGTTAAGCAAAAAAAAAAAAAAAAAAAAAAAAAAAGAGCATCTTACCATCATCTGCTTTGGTTACATAAATGAACTTGTAAACAAATCTATTGTTAAAGACAGCGGCGCCATCTCCCCAAGAGCTCTATAGGAAAACACACGGAAGACACTTGAACTTTTGTGAACTGATGTGGAATGCGGAACTTTTTTTGACTCAAAAAATGCTGCTTAGCATGAATGACCACCAAAAGGCAATCTAAAGTCATAGGCGTCACAAGTCAGGGCGGGCGGGTGGGTGGGTGGGGGTGTGGGGGTGAGTGGGTGAGGGGTTTGTTGTCAAATAAAATGTTTTGTTTTGAAAACATCCTGTTTGAATACGACAATTTCTTCCCTTAAAATTGAAAAAATTAAATGTTATAAATGAGAGCTTTGTCTGCATGTCTATGCATTAGGTGTGAATGTTATGCCCTTGGAGGCCAGCAGATGGTGCTGTGTCCCAAGGAATTGGAGTGAGTGCTCTTAACTGCTGAGACACCTTTACAGCACTTTTCCCCACTCGGTTTTTAAAGATAGGGATTCCTGTAGCCAAGGCTGGCTAGCCTCCAAGTCCCAGTCCCATGTCCTCCTGTGTTACAATTACAGGCTTGCACCACCAAGCTTGTTTTCCATACGGTAGTTTTTAACTTCCCTTCATACTAGTTACCTCCGGTTTAATCCCCTACATAATGGGTCTCATTATGTAGGCCTGGCTACCTGGCTGGCCTGGAATGCATGTAAACCAGGCTGGCCTCAAATCCATAGAGATCCACCTCGCCTCAGGAATGCTGGGATTAAAGGCCTTCACCACCAGAGCTAGCCAGTTTTTTTTTTTTTGTTTTTGTTTTTTTTTTTTTTTAAAACTTTAAATCACCTCTTTTGCGGGTGATTTGAGGTCTCATTTCTTATAGTTTAAGTTGTGTGGGGGAAGGCTACTAAGAACACATCCAATCAAATCGAGAGAAACAAAATGTTCAGCATAAAGCAGGTGGGAGTATGCATAAACAATGGTCAGATTGTGGAAATGAAAAACGCATGCATGCTGTTGAGAAATAAATCCCTCACAGAGGAAAGGGCCTCTGATAGTTCTAGAATTATATAAGAAGTAAATTCTCATAGAAAAGTTTGTGCTATATGTAATTTATAGCTAGACGTGGCTCTCCCTAGCCATAGTTAACCTGTACAAGTGCACCAATGAACTAGGGCTTTCATTTCCATCCAGTGGGCCAGAGAGGCACCAGTGTTTGACCTGAAATTCGCCTGATACTAATACAAGGAGCCAATGAGAACACAAAATCTTATCGACCACTGGCTGGTAAGAAGAGGTAGACAGGCACTACAAAGGAATCTGGGGAAGGGAAGTGCAAGAGCCGGAGGTACCAGTGCAGTGGAGGTATTGCTGTGGTAGACCTGTTTTTTTGGAGGACTGTGGAACTGTGGGCTAGAAAAGCCATTGAGGGTTGAGATCGCAGTGGGATGTTCGGTGGGAACTTGGAAGATAAAAATACTGAGTTGAGAGCAGTGCAGAAGACAGAGGCCTGGCTCGTGAAATTTCAGAGAGAAGATTCAAGACTCTCTCAAGGCCGTTTGCTATTTTAAGATCCTGTGGTTCTGGTTAGCTGGGGCTGAAGAATCCGCTGTGATTAGCAAGATACCAGAACCACTAAAGTGAAACCTTTACACATTACCGGGACAATTGATGCTGGTTAGCTGGAGCTATGAAGTTAGTGGTGATTAAGAAGAGGCCAGCATCACTGAGGTGAAATCTTCTGGGAAGTGTTTCCTGAGAGCACAGAGAAGCTGTGTTCCAGAGATGGTCAAGGTCCTGAGTTCAATTCCCAGCAACCACATGGCAGCCCACAACCGTCTGTAACTCCAGTTCCAGAGGATCCAACACCTTCACACAAACATACATGCAGGCAAAACACCAATGCACAGAAAATTTAAAAAAATAAATAAATAAAGCAGGCTGAGCAAGGCAGGTCAAGTAAGCCAGTAAGCAAGCAGCTCCCCTCCCTGGCCTCTGTGTCAGCTCCTGCCTCCAGGGGGAACCTGCCCTGTTTGAATTCCTGTCCTGACTTCCTTCAGTGATGAACAACAATGTGGAAGTGTAAGCCGAATAAACCCTTTCCTCCCCAACTTGCTTTTTGGTCATGGTGTTTCATCACAGCAATAGAAACCCTAACTAAGACAGTCTGTTATGTTAAATCTTAACATTTTTGGAAAATAAGTATTGGCCCAGCTCCAAGGAGCCCACAATCACTTACTATTGGCAACTGAAGGATTGAGGGGTGGGGGTACCCAAATGTATACACTGATGATCCATCCCACCAGGCTATGATTGCTCCAGACTCAGGGTCACATAGAAGCCCTAGTTAAACTGTGAAACACTAAACAAGCCTAGTAAATGTGAGAGAGATTTTTGTAAGGAATAAGGGCTGGCCAGTGTGGGAGGGAAATCAAGGGGAGGGCGAGAAAGCAGAATATATTATATATACCTATGAAGTCAGAGAGCTAAAATTTATAATAAAAATCCTAGTCAAAAGAATAGTTCATGCTCTCCAGTAACAGCAAAACCATATGAAGCCCATGAAGGATTTCAGAGTAATAAAATTTTTCAGTTAATGGTCTCAAAAGAAATAGGATACAACTCATCATTAGATTTTCATGTGCCTCAGAATGGAGGTTAAACAGGCTAAGAATAATTTGAGTACCTCTTTGTGTGGTGCTGACGTCAAACAGGAAACACGGGTTAGAGGTTTTTTCATCAGATACATAACAACTGTGAAAACACGCTTTAGTGCCAAGAACTCCACTAAGAACTCTGGTTAAAGAAGAATCATTCATGCTTGAACTGGCGGTGCACACCCTTAATTCTATGAGTTCAAGGCCACCCTGGCCTACATATTGAGTTCCAGGTCAGCCAGTGGTAGACAAGTGAGACTCCCGTCTTTAAAAAAACAAAGTGCATTGACACTTTTACCACTGGTAGTGAAATTCAACATTAAAAGCAGCAATTATCGTCATAGGAAATCTTGAGAATGAAGTCAATGTTAAGTGTGTGTGTGTGTGTGTGTGTGTGTGTGTGTGTTTTGGTTTTTCAAGACAGGGTTTCTCTGTGTATCCCTGACTGTCCTGGAACTCACTCTGTAGCCCAGGCTGGCCTCGAACTCACAGAGATCCGCCTGCCTCTGCCTGCCGAGTGCTGGGAATAAAGGCGGGCCACCACCACCCAGCTAAGTGTGTGTTTTAATATAGCATTCTAACAAGGATACCATTCATTTGTCGAAAACCTGTTGGCCATCACAACCAAATCCTCACTTATGTCAGTGTCTGCCAGTTACTCTGGGTTCCTATTTTTTGTTTTTGTTTATTTAAGTGGGATTTCTTTTCATAGCCCTGGCTGTCCTGGAACTCTCTGTAGACCAGGCTGACCTCAAACTCACAGAGATCCGCCTGCCTCTGCCTCTGCCTCCCGGGTGCTGGGATTCAAGGAGTGTGCCACCACTACCTGGCTACTCTGGGTTTTTTATGTTTTGTCTCTCCAATTAACATCAACATTTCCACCATCACCTATTTTCTCTATAATTCCATTTACCTTGGACTTTCTCTTCCAGCCTTATTCTAGTCTCTTGGACTTCCTTTTTTTTTTAAAATTAATTTATTTCATTTTAAATACATTGGTGTTTTGCCTGCAAGTATGTTTGAATCAGATTCCCTGGAAGAGGAGTTATGAACAGCTAATGAGCTGCTATGTGGGCGCTGGGAATTGAACCCGGGTCCTCTGGAAGAGCAGCCAGTGCTCTTAACACTGAGCCATCTCTCCAGCCCTGGACTTTCATATTTATTAGTCAGTTTTCATTTTCATTATATACTTTTGTTAAGCAGTGACACAAATGATCAGCTCTTTGTGCATGGACCGGATAGTGTTTTATTTGCTATGAATACTGGCTACATTGCCGTGTGGGGGTTTAAATAGGAAGCTCAAATGTTCACTATTTATTAAAAAAAATCATGTGTCCTCTAGCCAAGCTGGCCAGGACCTGCTTATATAGCCCAGGCTGGACTTGAACCTGCTGTAATCCTCTTGCCTCTGCCTTTAAAATGCTTCCATCACAAGTGTAAGCCACCATGCCCAGCTACAGTAACCCCTGTTGTAAAGGGGCTGGGAGAGCACTTCCCATTCTCACAGAAGAGCTGGATTTGACTGCTAGCACCCTCCTCTGACATTGGTGGGCAATGGGCACACACACAGACATGCAGGCAAACAGAACCCTCATACACATAGCCTCTAAAAACCTTTAAAACAAAATTAAAGTAGACCTTCTGTAGAGCGTAGTTCCGTGTGGATTTCAATAGAAGGCCCTATTCACGTTGTACTGACACAGTAGATAGATAGCTGTTGAATGCACGGAAAAGGCGGTCTAGCTGCTTCAGGCATGCAAACAACTTTCCAACTTTATTTTTGAGAAATCCAGTTACATCAATCCCCTCATTATTCACCAGACCTTCGGAGATGATTTCTATTCAAGAGCGCAAGAGAGAAACCATTCCAATTTGACTGCATTTGGACATAAACCATTTAAAGGAAGTACTTTCAAACCAAACAAGGTTTTAAGAGTCGGGTCCTAGTTCACCAGGACTCCCATTCTTAAGAGGATTAAGCCTGTCTCTTTTTACAAGACAAGGTGCAGCAAGAAGGCAGCCACTCCCAAGCCAGGAAGACAGAAAGAGCTAACACCAGAAAGCAACCTTCATTTTAGAGACTTCTAGCCTCTAGAGCTGTAAGACACTAACTATTGGTTCTCTAATTACCAAGTCTAGTATTTTGTTATGCCAGTGTGAGCTGATTAACACACTAGGCAGGGAGGGGCTAGAGACATGGCTCAGTGGTTAAGAGCACTGACTGCTCTTTCAGAAGACCCGGGTTCAATTTCCAATACCCACATGGCAGCTCACAACTGTCTGTAACTCCAGTTCTAGGGGACACCCTCACACAGACATACATGCAGGCAAAACGCCAATGAACATAAAATGAAAATAAATAAATAAATAAATAAATAAATAAATAAGGCAAAGGTTTTTTTTAAATATATTTATTTATTATATATACAGTGTTTTGTCTGCATGTATGCCTGTATGCCAGAAGAGGGCACCAGATCTCATTACAGATAGTTGTGAGCCACCCTATGGTTGCTGGGAATTGAACTAGGGACCTCTGGAAGAGTAGCCAGTGCTCTTAACCTCTGAGCCATCTCTCCAGCCCTAAAACATTTTTTTAAACTGGAGCTGAGGACCGAACCCAGAGCCTTGCGCTTGCTAGGCAAGCACTCAAAAGCGCTCTACCACTGAGCTAAGTCTCCAAACCTAGGCAAAGGTGTTTTACAGAAGCTGTAAAAGACATACTCCTGTGCTTTTAGCCTATCTAGCACATGACTCCTTTTCTGGATGTTCCCATAACCACCTTAACCTCTAAGAAGATACAATTACACAAGCAGAACTCGAGTCTAAAGGCCAGTATATACTTTCTTTTTTTTTTTTTCAGATTTATTTATTATGTATACAGCATGTATGCCTGCAGGCCACAAGAGGGCACCAGATCTCATTACAGATGGCTGTGAGCCACCATGTGGTTGCTGGGAATTGAACTCAGGACCTCTGGAAGAGCAGTCAGTGCTCTTAACCTCTGAGCCATCTCTTTAGCCCCAGTACATACTTTTTTTTTTTTTTTTTTTTTTTTTTTTTTTTTTTTTTTTGGTATTTCGAGACAGGGTTTCTCTGTGTAGCTTTGCACCTTCCCTGGAACTCACTCTGTAGCTCAGGCTGGCCTTGAACTCACAGAGATCCGCCTGCCTCTGCCTCCGAGTGCTGGGATTTAAGGGCATGCATCACCACCACCCGGCTATACTTTCTTACTGTATTCGTTACTTGCTGTAACAAATCAAACTTGGGGGCTGAAAACAACACAGATGTATGGCCTTATAATTTTAAATGTCCATGTGACTCACCCAGCTGAAACTGAGATGTCAGCTGGGGTGCATTCCTTTTAGAAGTTTTCGAGAACACATTTCCTTGACCCTTTCAGCTTCAAATTTCTTAGCTAGTGATTTCCTTCCTGTATGCCAGTAAGCCGGATTTGGGAGTCTTTGTCCTGCTGTGGCACTCACACCAGAGCTTTTACCTGGCCCCCTCTTGGGACCACCCATAGGTAGCATCTAGGGGAACCTTTCTTTCTTTTTTTTTTTTTTTAAGATTTATTTATTATATATACAGTATTCTGTCTGCATGTGTCCCTGCAGGCCAGAAGAGGGCACCAGATCTCATTATAGGTAGTTGTGAACCACCATGTATATGGTTACTGGAACTTGAACTCAGGACCTTTTGAAGAGCAGTTGGTGTTCTTAACCACTGAGCCATCTCTCCAGCCCGAATCTTGCTATCTTAAAGTTAGTCAATTAGCAACCTCAATTTTCTCCTCTAATGTACTGTAATATATCCTGGAGATTCAATGTTTGTCTGCCTATTAACACGGGTAAGCATTTGCATAGGCATTACAAAATGAGTAACTTCCAAATCTTTCTTTTCTTCTATATTTAAAACTGAACATTAAGCCAGGCATGGTGGCCGAAGCCTTTAATCCCAGCACTCTCACTTGGACGGCAGAGGCAGGCAGATATTTGTGAGTTTGAGGTTATTTTAGATCTTGTCTCAAAAATAAAGCAAACAACGACAATACCAGAACAAACTCCTCTAAACTTCATCAAAACCTAAACTGATCATTAATTTCCCTCGTTTCTCAACTGGATTCATTCCTTAGCCCTATGGTTAGCTCATCTGGACACACAGAATATACACTACTGGGAAGCATTTGACATGCCTATGGTGATAAACAGAGTAGGATTTTGCAGTTAAAAAACAATGAGAATTTTCTTGTCTTTCCCACCTTCACGCCTAAACCTACTCCTTGCCCCAGGGTAGTAGAGACTTGATATCAATTGTTTTACAAAGTACTCAGATTATTTGTGAATTTCAGTTATGCCAGAGATGAGCTTATTATGTACCTCAGAAATCAACAGAATGCAGTACCAAAATCTGAGGTCTCAACTTCCAGGGCCTTTCTTAGTTACCAGAGAGTTAGTTATTAAAAGTTCTTAGTCACTTCACACGCTGCCAGTAATTTTCCAACTTTACAGAATCCATGCTTTGGTTTGGTTGAGAGTGCTCTCATCCCATTCTTTGTCTTTCATCAACTTAAATCCACAGACATACAACCAGAAAACCGAATTAAATTAGAGGTAACAGCAGATTGTTCTTAGTGTGATCACATGGCAGTAAACGTCTTGTTAGAAAAGCATATATCCAATGACTAGGAGAAGCAAGGCTCTTACATGAAGATACTTGTTATGAGATAATATTACTGAATTTCAATTGACCACAATTAAAATCACTAAGAATATTAACAGAGGGCATTCCAAGAGCTCATTTGGGAATGAGAGGCTTCCCTGGTGGCCTGTATGTGTGAGGACCCAAGGCTGGATCCTGGGCTGCAGCTGACACTTGAGCCATCTTTCATTTCACACTCTAGACTGCATCTTAGTTCTCTGCCAGGCATTAAACTCATCTCTACTCTGTCATGTAGGCATTTGGTCACCTCTGCTCCATCGGGCAGACATTTTAGATACTTCTTGGGGTACGCGGCAGGTATTTTAGTCACCTGTCCATGTATGGGGGAAAGCCATTTTAGCTATCTCTCCAGGTCCTGGGTGGGAAGTTTTAGCTATCTCTAGAGGTAGCAGACGCTCATTTTAACTTTCTCTCTGGGTGCCGGGCAGACATGTTTGTCTGCCAGTCTAAGGGGACCAGGGAGGCATTTTCGCCAAGTCTCCAAGTTTTCCAGCAGACATCTTAGCCCCAAGTCTGGGTACAGGCAGACATCTTAGCCCCAAGTCTGGGTATCAGCAGACATCTTATCCCCAAGTCTGAGTACCGGCAGACATTTTATTTGTCTCCAAATTTTCCAGCAGACCTCTTAGCCCCCCCAAGTTTGTGTACCAGGGAGGCATTTTCACCAAGTCTGCAAATTTTCCAGCAGACCTCTTAGCCCCCCCAAGTTTGTGTACCAGGGAGGCATTTTCACCAAGTCTGCAAATTTTCCAGCAGACATCTTAGTCCCCCAAGTTTGTGTACCAGGGAGGCATTTTCGCCAAGTCTCTAAGTTTTCCAGCAGACATCTTAGCCCCCAGGGCACACATCTTATCCCCAAGTCTGGATACCTTCAGACATCTTATCTCCAAGTCTGGATACCTGAAGACATTTTATCCCCAAGTCTGGGTACAGGCAGACATTTTAGCGCCAAGTCTGGGTGCCTGCAGACATCTTAGCCCCAAATCTGGGTACAGGCAGACATTTTAGCACCAAGTCTGGGTGCCTGCAGACATCTTAGCCCCAAGTCTGGGTACAGGCAGACATTTTAGCTCCAAGTCTGGATACCTGCAGACACTTTATCCCCAAGTCTGGGTACAGGCAGACATTTTAGCTCCAAGTCTGGATACCTGCACACACTTTAGCTCCAAATCTGGGTATCAGCAGACATTTTAGCTCCAAGAATAGATACCAGCAGACATCTTATCCCCAAGTCTGGGTACAGGCAGACATTTTATCCCCAAGTCTGGGTACAGGCAGACATTTTAGCTCCAAGTCTGGGTATCAGGAGACATTTTATCCCCAAGTCTGGGTCTCAGCAGACACTTTAGATCCAAATCTAGATATCTGCAGCCATTTTACTTGTCTCTAAATTTTCCGGTAGCCATCTTAGCCCCCCACTTTGTGTACCAGTGAGGCATTTTCGCCAAGTCCCCAAGTTTTCCAGCAGACACTTTATCCCCAAGTCTGGGTATCAAAAGACATTTTAGCTCCAAGTCTAGACACCTACAGACATTTTATCCCCAAGTCTGGGTACAGGCAGACATTTTAGCTCCAAGTCTGGGTACAGGCAGACATCTTATGCCCAAGTCTGGATACCGGCAGCCATTTTAGCTCCAAGTCTGGGTCTCAGCAGACACTTTATCCCCAAGTCTAGATACCTGCACATTTTATCCCCAAGTCTGGGTACAGGCAGACATTTTATCCCCAAGTCTGGGTACAGGCAGACATTTTATCCCCAAGTCTTGGTACAGGCAGACATTTTATCCCCAAGTCTGGGTATCAGCAGACATTTTATCCCCAAGTCTGGGTACAGGCAGACACTTTATCCCCAAGTCTGGATACCGGCAGCCATTTTAGCTCCAAGTCTGGGTCCCAGCAGACACTTTATCCCCAAGTCTAGATACCTGCACATTTTATCCCCAAGTCTGGGTATCAAAAGACATTTTAGCTCCAAGTCTAGACACCTACAGACATTTTATCCCCAAGTCTGGGTACAGGCAGACATTTTATCCCCAAGTCTGGGTACAGGCAGACATTTTAGCTCCAAGTCTGGGTACAGGCAGACATTTTAGCTCCAAGTCTGGGTAAAAGCAGACATTTTATCCCAAGTCTGGGTACAGCAGACACTTTAGCTCCAAGTCTAGATACCTGCACATTTATCCCAAGTCTGGGTACAGGCAGACACTTTATCCCCAAGTCTGGATACCGGCAGCCATTTTAGCTCCAAGTCTGGGTCCCAGCAGACACTTTATCCCCAAGTCTAGATACCTGCACATTTTATCCCCAAGTCTGGTATCAAAGACATTTTAGCTCCAAGTCTAGACAGACACTACAGACATTTTATCTCCAAGTCTGGGTACAGGCAGACATTTTATCCCCAAGTCTGGGTACAGGCAGACATTTTAGCTCCAAGTCTGGGTGCAGGCAGACACTTTATCCCCAAGTCTGGATACCGGCAGCCATTTTAGCTCCAAGTCTGGGTCCCAGCAGACACTTTATCCCCAAGTCTAGATACCTGCACATTTTATCCCCAAGTCTGGGTATCAAAAGACATTTTAGCTCCAAGTCTAGACACCTACAGACATTTTATCCCCAAGTCTGGGTACAGGCAGACATTTTAGCTCCAAGTCTGGGTACAGGCAGACATTTTATCCCCAAGTCTGGGTACAGGCAGACATTTTAGCTCCAAGTCTGGGTACAGGCAGACATTTTAGCTCCAAGTCTGGGTAAAAGCAGACATTTTATCCCCAAGTCTGGGTACAGGCAGACACTTCATCCCCAAGTCTAGATACCTGCACATTTAATCCCCAAGTCTGGGTACAGGCAGACACTTTATCCCCAAGTCTGGATACCGGCAGCCATTTTAGCTCCAAGTCTGGGTCCCAGCAGACACTTTATCCCCAAGTCTAGATACCTGCACATTTTATCCCCAAGTCTGGGTATCAAAAGACATTTTAGCTCCAAGTCTAGACACCTATAGACATTTTATCCCCAAGTCTGGGTACAGACAGACATTTTAGCTCCTAGTCTGGGTACAGGCAGACATTTTATCCCCAAGTCTGGGTACAGGCAGACATTTTAGCTCCAAGTCTGGGTACAGGCAGACATTTTAGCTCCAAGTCTGGGTAAAAGCAGACATTTTATCCCCAAGTCTGGGTACAGGCAGACACTTTAGCTCCAAGTCTAGATACCTGCACATTTAATCCCCAAGTCTGGGTACAGGCAGACACTTTATCCCCAAGTCTGGATACCGGCAGCCATTTTAGCTCCAAGTCTGGGTCCCAGCAGACACTTTATCCCCAAGTCTAGATACCTGCACATTTTATCCCCAAGTCTGGGTATCAAAAGACATTTTAGCTCCAAGTCTAGACACCTATAGACATTTTATCCCCAAGTCTGGGTACAGGCAGACATTTTAGCTCCAAGTCTGGGTACAGGCAGACATTTTAGCTCCAAGTCTGGGTACAGGCAGACATTTTATCCCCAAGTCTGGGTACAGCAGACATTTTAGCTCCAAGTCTGGGTATCAGGAGACATTTTATCCCCAAGTCTGGGTCAGCAGACACTTTAGATCCAAATCTAGATACCTGCAGCCATTTTATTGTCTCAAATTTTCCGTAGCCATCTTAGCCCCCCACTTTGTGTACCATGACATTTTCCCAAGTCCAAGTTTTCCAGCAGACACTTTATCCCCAAGTCTGGGTATCAGCAGACATTTTAGCTCCTAGTCTAGGTACAGCAGACATTTTATCCCCAAGTCTGGGTACAGGCAGACATTTTATCCCCAAGTCTGGGTACAGGCAGACATCTTATGCCCAAGTCTGGATACCGGCAGCCATTTTAGCTCCAAGTCTGGGTATCAGCAGACATTTTATCCCCAAGTCTAGATACCTGCAGACACTTTATCCCCAAGTCTGGGTACCGGCAGACATTTTAGCTCCAAGAATAGATACCAGCAGACATTTTATGCCCAAGTCTGGATACCGGCAGCCATTTTAGCTCCAAGTCTGGATACCGGCAGCCATTTTAGCTCCAAGTCTGGGTACCCGCAGACATCTCATTCCCAAGTCTGGGTATCAGGAGACATTTTACTTGCCTCCAAGTTTTCCGGTGGACCTCTTAGCCCCTCACTTTGTGTACCAGGGAGGCATTTTCGCCAAGTCTGCAAATTTTCCAGCAGACCTCTTAGCCCCAGTCTGGATACTAACAAGCATTTCTACCTATGTCTCTAGGTCTCAGGCAGGTATCTTAGCCATTAGCTTTCTTTTCACGCTCTGGATCAATCTTAGTTATCTGTCAGACATTTAACTCGCCTCCACACTATCCTGCAGGCATCCAGTCACCTCTTCTCTATCCGGTAGACATCTTAGGTAACCTCCCTGGGTTCAGCAAGAATTTTTTCCATCACTTAGGCTCCAGGGCAGTCTCCAGGTCTCAGGGAAGGCATCTTATTTATCTCTCAGGGTACGGAGCAGGGGTTTAACTATCTCTCCCAGTAGCGGGGGGGGGGGGCATTTTAGCTATCTCCCAGGGTAGTGAGCAGACATTTAGTTACCGCTCCATTTCCCTGGCAGACATTATAAAGCTTTGTCCCCAGATCCTGGGCCGACCCTTTAGCCACCTGTACGAGTACCAGCCAGTATTATGAGCTATCTCTCTGGGGATGAGACAGGGACTTTAATCACCCACCTCTGCACTTCTCAGGCAGGTTTTTAGCTTTGTTCCCAGGTCCCAGGCAGGCGTTAGCCACCTGTACGAGTACCGGCCAGTATTTTAGCTATCTCTCCTGGTAGGGGGTGGTCATTTTAGCTATCTCTCTGGGATATGGACAAGCGTTTTTACCTACCTCTCCACCTCTTCACCTAGCATGCACACATTTAGCCATCGCCCTGCCCCCTCACAGGCACGTTAGCGATCTCTCCTCTACCTAGCCCGCGCATTTCACTTACTACTGCGTTCTGGCCGCTCTTCTGGTCTCTTCCGTCACGCGCTCGCCGCGAGCGCCACCGCCTCCCGGGAGTGGGTGTGGGTCCCACGAGGAGTATCACAGATTTAATCCAAGAAACGTGGACCGCGTGGAAAGCGAGGGAAGCAAGCGCACAGAGTCCCAAGCGCCGAGAGCGCCAGAAACGTCGCGATCGGATCCTGTTTGGGACTGAGCGGAGCGCCGGAGCATCTCTGCGGATCTTGTGGAGAAGAAATTCCAGAAACCAGGGACACAGCAGCACCGAGGCGGCTGCTAGCAAGCGCCACCTGTGAGTGAGGGAGCGCAGGGAGGGACTTAGAATTCACGAGGCCGGGGTCCTGCGGAGAGGGCGTGGTTAGGAGGCCAGGGGAAAGAGGGCAGGGAAAGAGGACAGCCCAAATAGGACTCCTGGGCAGCAGAGGGTGGGTCTAGTCTGTGGCGCAGGAAGCTTGGATGGCGAGAGGTACAAAGGTTCGGTGCATCCTGCGCCCAGCTACCTTTGAGAGCTCAGACGTGGCCCTAGGAGGCTGAATATCAAGACTATAGCAGCTTGCCATGGCGCTTGGTGAGCGTTAAGATACCGAGAACCTGGAAATGGAGGATTCATGGCGCAGTCCCAACACTGCCTCCCTCCCAACACTGCCTCGCTTCTACTATGGCTCTTTACCTGGGTGTTTTGTTTGTGGCAGAGGGCCTATCCCCCTCCCCTTTCTGTTCCTGTCCCCTGCCTTTTCCTGTCTTCTTTATTCAGAGGTTCCTAAGGCGGGAAACAGGACCTACCACTAAGTTCGGGGGGAAATTAATGAATGAATGGACATACTTCTTCCCCCAGTTGACAGGAGACAATCTACTGGCGAAATTTTCCTTAAATCGTACACTTCCAAAGCCCAAGAAAAGAATATAATTGCCAGTATCAATACAAACTGCCTCAGTGTCAATTTTCTTTTAAAATTTTTATGTGTGTGGATGCTGCAATTGTTTGTATTTCTGTGCACCACTTGCGTGCAGGGACCATGGAGGCTTGATGAGAGCCTCAGATCCCTTGGAACTGGAGTTATAGATGATTGTGAGCTGCTGCATGGGTGTTTGGGTATCTAACCGTCCTCTACAAGAGCAGCCAATGAGTGCTCATAACCACCGTGCTTTCTCTTTAGGCCCAGTGTGAATTCTCAGTGGGCAAAAACTTTGCTGGTATATGATAATGAATTTCATAAAGGGTGAAAATTTTTACAAAGAAATAGATGTAGCACTGCTGAAGCCCATGGGGTGGGGGGACATGCTAAGTGCAAAAGGCAGGTTCTTCAAATAAAATGAATATAAAAATCAGTAAAGTAAAGGATAAGACAACATTAAATTGCCTGGCTAGGTGTTAAAGGTATGTCTCAACACACACAGAGCCCATCTGTAATCCAGGAGAGATTTCTTTTCTTTTTTAAGTTTATTTATTTTTTACGTGTACTAGTGAGTGCCTGCATGTGCACCACTTGAATGCCTAGTCATGAGGAAGCCAGATGCTTGAATCAGATCCCCTGGAACTGGTGTTACATTACAGGCGGCCATGTGGATGCTGGGAATTGAACCCAGGTCCTCTGGAAGATCAGCCAGTGCTCTTAACCACTGAGCCATTTCTCCAGCCCCTTTGTATCACATCTTTAAGGAAATTTTGTCAACTCTAGAACAGAGACCCTCATGGCCACACACAACAAAAAATGCAGATTTCATAAAAATGTGCACCCCAATTCCAATATGCAAACAAACATCAAGTAAAAATGAGTCGTGGGAGTGTGACAAATCTTTGATACGGGACAAGCCTGCATTGAGTGTTCTTCCAATGACTTCTTTGTAGAAGTGGACATTTTATCAGGTCTCAAAACTGAGTCCTCATCAAGCTGCTGGAAATCACCTTTATCCAGCTCTGTTCAGTGAAGGAGGGTTTGCCTGGGAACAGACTTAGCAGTGAAGAGGGGTAGAAGTGGCTGCTGGTCTTGATGATGTTGGCCAGACCAATGGCAGGGCTCTCAAGGGATTACCAAAAGGTTGTGTGGTCAGCATTTTAGCTTGTAGTACCATTAGCGTGCCCTACAGTTACAGTACTCCAAACAACTGCAATGCCTCACCTTGCTGTAAGAGCTGTGCCAGGGTGGGAGGTCTAACTTTGGAGTTTAGGGGAAGGAGTGTCAGAAACTGGATTTTCTAGAAAGCATTTAGAGAGGACAGGAAGATACAAGACACTATCTATTCTTTTTCTTAGAAGCCAGGAAGAAGGCCCAGCTCTTGGCCATGTGGCTGGTCAGGACGGACGCAGGCATGACTTTAGGTCATGGGCCTTGGGTGTGGCCTCTGCAAGCCATCTAGAGACCTGCTGAACCACTCACACAGGCTTTGGGCAGCTCCACACTTCTCTTCCTAGTAACCCACATCCTAAGTTATGAAGCACATTTGGATTGGGGTAGGTTTGACTGCTCTTCCAAGATAAGGCTGTGATGAGCGAAGAAGAGTTGTGGTAATGGCACTAGACGTGGAGAGCCCCACAAGACTCAGCGTTCCCATCTGCCCAGCTGTATCTAGCCTTAGAAGTGATGATTATGTAAGAAGGGGAAACTGTAAGTGCTGTAGCGTGTGACATAAATGCATTTGTTTATTCTTGGGGCAGAGGAGCAGTGGGGACAAAACTCGGAGAAGCAAAAGACGATCTGTTTCCTGAGTTGCAGCATTGTAAAATTCAAAATGTCAAGTTGGCAACAAAAAACAACCAGGTTGGTAAACAAATAAGAAAGACTTGGACATCAGAGGAATAGAGATGAATAGAAACTGTCTCTTGGCAATCTGGTGTATAACTAGCCAAAAGATAACCAGACAAAGAAAAGACTTGAATGATGCTGTAATCTGACTGTACAACACAGACCTACATGAAAACATAACAGTAGGAAAGCAGTCTTCTCATTTGTAGGCCTCAGTCTTCAAGGAAGAGGCCATGTTTGTGCTACAGAAATAAGCCATATGAAATCTGGAGCTTGGTAGGCAGGTGACGGCTAATATGAGTTACTTTAGATGACTTTAGGTGGATGCAGCCCTGGAGTGCTCCATGGCTTGTAGGTAACTCCTATTGAATGCATTTCAAATAAGACTGGGTTAGCATGGATGCATTTTGGGGCTGTTGGCACCATCCTGTTTTGGATGCACATGATTCTTTTCCACTTCCAGGGAAAATCATGCCAATATTTGCATGGCTTCTTGTCGGAGGTCCTCAGCAAACATCGAAAGGTTGAATTGAACCACTAAATGAGGCCTGGAGAGATGGATTAGTGATTAAGAGCACTGGCTGCTCTTCCAGAGGACCCAGGTTCAATTCCCAGCACCCACATGGCAGCTCACAACTGTCTGTAACTCCAGTTCCAGGGGTCTGACCCTCACACAGACATACATGTAGGCAAAACACCAATGCACATAAAGTAAAAAAGAAACACTAAATTAACTCAGCAGGTTGTAATGCTGTGTGGTGTATAGTAACTGCATATGTATATGTATATACATATATTATTTAAATATACATATATTTAAGAAATTGCCGGGTGGTGGTGGCTTATGCCTTTAATTCCAGCAGTTGGGAGGCAGAGGCAGGTGGATCTCTGAGTTCCAGGCCAGCCTGGGCTACACAGAAAAACCCTGTCTCAAAAAAAAAACAAACAAAGAACAATAAAAGAAATGAAAGGATAAGAGGTCATGACTTTGAGAAAGAGTTGAAGGGACATGGGAGAAGTTGAAGGGAGGAGAGAAAAGGGGGAAAATGTAAAAACAATCCTCATAAATTCTCAAAAAAAAATTAAAAATTAAAAAGAATTTAACCACATAGAATTACATTAGAAATCAAACCAAAAAGAAATAGGGAAAATTCACAAATATATTTAAATACAACAACTTAGCTAAACATTCAAAAGATCAAAGAAGAGAAAAGTAATAACACATCAGAAGTTGCAGAATCTAGTAATAGTGCTAGAGGGGAATTTATACCTGTAAATACTGACGTAAAAAAAAAAAATCAAAAGTCAGTAAGGCCCGCTCTACAAGAATGAAACGCTGGTACTGTAAATTTGACCAAGAACCCATGGCTTGAGAGCCCAAAGACCCCAGGGGTGAATCTACCATTACTATTTTTCTAAATGGACACAGCATCAAACTGCTGTCCAAACAAATACCTCTATCCCCATAGCTTAGTGCTGCTCTCAAACCTCATCACTTAGACCTCATCAGAGAAGCTTCTCTGTGCAGCAGACGGGGCTTAATGTGGAAACTAACAACTGGTCAAAATGGGGAGAACAAGTGTCTATCGAGTGCTCATCCATAAATGGAACATCTGTATGACACACTTACCTGCAGAGCTTAGAGAAAAACCACAGAAGATGGGTAGAAAGATTGTCAGGCACCCTGGAGGCAAAGCAGCATTTTTTTTTTTTTTTTTTTTTTGGCCGTGACAACACTGCTGTGCTCAGAACTCACAACCACCAGGACTGCCTGCACAAGTTCAAGCCAGTCAACATTCCAGGATAGGGTGAGGGGCTCGAGAGCCTCCGTCTTTAGCTGAACAGCTATTGAGTGTTGATAGCTTCTGGAGGAAAGTGGTGTGGTTCCAGCCTCCAGTGGATGACCCCAAACACATGCATACATGGACAGCACAAATTGGATTGGTGGGTTATTAAAACAAACAAAGAAGCCAGATGTGGTGATGCATGCCACCACACCAGGCCAGAGCCTTCATTTTCAGCATCACAAAATACTGAATAAAATAAACAATTACTTTGACTCCATCAGGGAAATAGCATCCACAAAATTAAAAAGCCTTTTACAGGTAACAGCAGCTTGCTAGTGAGTGAGCAAACTTGACCTCCTCCTGAAGACAGTGTGAATGTAAGAAAACATAAACTGACACTTTCTTGGAGGGTCAGGTTCTAATCAATTTAATAATAAAGTAATCCAGACTATCTTGGCTTAAAGCTACCAATACACTTTTGTGACTTCTCTTCATAGGAGTCCTAGAGCATGTTCTGGTGAAAACTATGGTCATACTCTGGTAGGGGTTGGAACAGGAAGAAAAAAGGAAACATTCTGAAACACTCTCAGGGCAGTCTGCTCCTAGGTCTCACCCCAGACAAGAGTGACTTATTAGAAATTAATCGGCTCCCCTCACTCCCAGGTCTCACTATGTTACCCAGGCTGATCTGCAACTCCTGAGCTCAAACATTGTCCCCTCTTACCTTTCCAAAGCTAATGGGGTTTCATAAGACCCCCCCACACACACCTAACTCGGGGCTGGAGAGATGGCTCACTGGTTAAGAGCACTGACTGCTCTTCCATAGGGCTGGGGTTCCATTCTCAGCATCCACATGGCAGCTCACAACTCTCTGTAACTCCAGTTCCAGGGACCTGACACCCTCACACAATGCACATGAAATAAATTTAAATAAATTATTTTTTTAAAGACCCTAACTGATCTCTAAAAAGGAAACACCCAATTCTAGCCCACTATGGTTCTTCTGCCTACCAGATGGGAAGGAAAACCATACAAAATCCAAATAGAATCACTGTGAGGACCACAGTTGAGTAGCACAGATGCACTAGATCCACACCCTGCCACTATTGAGGCCTCCTGTGATATTGGAGAAATGCAATAGAAAAATCATAGAACTCAGAACTAATTTAAGAATCCTCTAGGAAAACCAAAACAACAGAATAGGAAAAATAAAGACACTTGGAAGATACCCCAACCTCGGATACCTCTGGCGTGTCAAATAGTGGACACACTGAGTCATGAGAACATTCTAACAGCCTGTTTTCCTTAGTTATCTTTACATGATACATCCCTCATTTCCAACCACAACCAACATTGTACGTAAAGCTTACTAAAACACAAAAATCTTAGAAAGTACAGAGCAAGGATCGGAACCCAAACTCAGGTGTGGTAGACAGAATGGCATTCAAAATCAATAGCATTAAGGGGAATTGAACTTTCACAAAGACACGAAAGCACACATGCTCCAGAAGAAAAAAAGAGGATGTGAGAGGAAGGGATTTAGTTTGGGATAGCCAGGCATGGTGGTAAATTCCTGTAATCCCAGAATTTGGAAGGTTGAAACAAGAGGATCAGAAGTTCAAGGCAGCCTGGGCAACATAGAGGCAGAATCTATCTCTAACAACAAATGAACAAACGTCCCCTGGACAAACAGAATGTGCCAGGAGACAACTGCAAATGAAATAAAGGTACAAACTAACATGTAAAGCTGCTGGGCTGAAGCCCGAGCCCCACAAAGGAGCCCTTTACGGATACACTTGCCTCAGAAGCTGGCCCTCGGATTCCCCCACTGCAGGAAAACCTCAGCAGAAAAAAGAAATGACAAAGATTAGAGTGTGAGTAAAATAGAAAATCAGGAGGAAATAATGCTGTTTTTCTTGAAAAGGCTAAAAAACAAGCTGACAAAACTTAGGCTACAGCAATAGCGAACTCCACTAAAATCACATTTGCAAAAGCAGCCCTTAAATCAGTGCTTAAACTCTCCCAAAGCTGAAGTAGAAGGGACATTTTTCCAATAAGCAGAACAAAATTAAGGTCACCTTTTTTTTTTTTTTTTTTGGAAAGGCCCTTTATTTTGTTTATTATTATGTGTTGGATCCCCTGAAACCATAATTGCAAATGAATGGGAGCTGCCGGGTGGGGCCTGGGAGTTGAAATTCCAGGTCCTCTGGAAGAGCAGCTGGGCCCAGTGCTCTTAACCCCTGAGCCATCTTGATAGCATAAAAAAGCACTTGGGGGCTGGCGAGATGGCTCAGGGGTTAAGAGTGCTGACTCTTCTTCCAGAGGACCCGAGTTCAATTCCCAGCACCCACATGGCAGCTCACACCTGTCTGAAACTCCAGTTTCTAGGGGACCCCGACACACATGGCAAAAACACAAATGCACATAAAAATAAAATAAAATATATTTTAAAAAAAGCACTTGGAAAATTCAGTGTACTTTCATGATTAAAAAAAAAAAAAACTCTCAATAAACCAGGAATACAAGGAAATTATCTGAATATGTAACGGCCATGCATGAAAAGCCCACAGCTAACATAGTCAATGGTTTCTGAAAAGTTGAAAGCTTTCCCTTAATATGAAGAGTGAGCCAAAGATGTCTACTGTCCCTGATTCCTATTCAAATAGAACTGAAAGTCTCGTCCAGAGCAGTTGGGGTAAACAAAACAAAACAAAACAAAACAAAAAAAGAAAGAAAGAAAGAAAAAGAAAAAGGAAGAAAGAAAGAAAGAAAAGGAATCCAGGGCTGTGAATGTAGCTCATGCAGCAGAATGCTTCCCCAGCATGCACAAAGCCCCATGTTCAATCCTAAACACTGTATAATCCACTCATAGTGGTACAAGTCTATAACCCCAACACTCAGGAAGTGGAAGCAAGAGGATCACAAATTCAAGGCCAGCCCAGGCTGCAGACTCTGTTTTAGATTTAAAAAATCAAAATTGTAAATGACTGGAGTACTCTGTTCACAGATAACATGATCATTTATGTGGAAAATGAAAGTCTCCACAAAAAACTTATGACTCAGATGATTCAGTTGTAAAGTTGTAGGATGCACCATGAACATACAAAAGTCAACTGAGGGCCAGTGACATGGCTTGGCAATTATAGGCACTTGCCCCCAAGCCGGAAGACCTGAGTTTCACCAATAACAAACACATGATGGAGGAAAGAGAGAACCAGCTCCCATAAGTTGTCTCCTAATCTCCACGTGCACACTGCGGCATGCTCAAAACCCCTTGTCCTGGTGACAGCGGGGCAGTGGTGGTGCAGGCCTCTAATCTCAGCATTAGGAAGGCAGAGGCAGGCAGATCTCTGTGAGTTTGAGGCCAGCCTGGTCTACAGAGTGAGATCCAGGACAGGCACCAAAACTATACTGAGAAACCCTGTCTTGGAAAACAAACAAACAAAAAACAACAAAACAACAAAAGAAGGAGGAGGAGGAGGAGGAGGAGGAGGAGGAGGAGGAGGAGGAGGAGAAACTGTTTCCATTGGAACTGGCCTGTGAGCAAGCCAGTGGTGCATTTTCTTGACTGGTGATTTATGTAGAAGGGGCCAGCTCACTGGGAGTGGTGCCACTCCTGGGTTTGTGGTCCTGGGTGATACAAGAAAACAGGCTGAGCAAGCCAGCCAGAGCAAGCTGGTAAGCAGCACTCTTCCATGGACTCTGTATGAACTCCTGTGCCAGGTTCCTGCCCTGCTTGAGTTCTTCCCCTGACTTCCTTGGATAATGGACAACAAACTGTGAATGGAAATAAGCCCTTTTCTCCCTATGTTAATTTTGATTAAGCTGTTTATCACAACAATAGGAACCCCAACTGAGACAGGGGACAAGCCAGTAAGCAGTTCCTCCATGGTCTCTGTATCAGTTCCTGCCTTCAGGTTTCTGTTTTGAGTTCTGTTTTGAGCCCTGGCTTCCTTCACTGAGTATGACCTGAGAGTTTTGTCAGCTGAAATAAACCCTTTCCTCCCCCAGTTGACTTTTGTATGTTCATGGTGTATCCTACAACTTTACAACTGAATCATCTGAGTCATAAGTTTTTTGTGGAGACTTTCATTTTCCACATAAATGATCATGTTATCTGTGAACAGAGTACTCCAGTCATTTACAATTTTGATTTTTTAAATCTAAAACAGAGTCTGCAGTTTTTTTTAAATCATAGCAACAGAAGGCAAACTAAGATACCCATTCTCCAATATATAAATAAAAAGTATTTTAAAAGTCAGTTGAACTTCTATACATAAACAATGAATTTATGAAAAGGAAAATTGAAAAGTCCCACTTAGAATACTATCAAACAGAATTGACACTAAGAAATGAAATTAAGCAATGAGATGAATGGAACGGAAAACGAAAACCATTATGGAGAGACATAAAATGTAATCAAACACAAAGCTATTCATTGATGTTCTGCGTTTTAGTTTATTTGTTTTTGTTTGAGACAAGGTCTCACCATGTAGCCCTGGCTGGCTTGGAACTTACTGTGTAGACAAGGCTGGCCCCAAACTCACTAATATTTGCCTGCCTCTGCCTCCCAAACCCTGGGATTAAAGGTGTGCGCCACTACACCAAGCTTGGTGCTATAATTAAAACATATGGTTTCCTCTCAGCAGTTCTCCTGTGGAGTCTTGATGTGGACCGGTGGTAGCATCTTTAAGAGGGTTTAATGAATTTCTCAAGAGACTGGATGAGTTCTTGGATTTCAAGAGGAGGTTGCTATAAAGTGAGCCTAGCACCCACCCCAATTGCTCTTGTGTGTTAGTTCTCTTGGGCACATAGATGTTTCCCTGTCCACAACTCTCCTATGAGTTAACACTGCTTCTCATCAGAAGCTGAGAAGACCCTGGCCACCACAGTCTTGACTGTTACTGCTTCCAGAATTGTGAGCTAAATTGATCTTTATTATAACACGAAATAGTCTGGAGATAATTGCCATGACTAGAATATTTGATATTGTTAAAATGCTTCTACTGCTCAAAGTGATCTATAGACTCAATCAATACCTATTGCATTCCCAAAGATTTTGGCTTTTTTTTTTTTATATTTCAGAAATAGTAAAAACAGTTGAAAAATGCATATGGATGCCTAAAGGCCCATGAATAGCCAAAACAATTGTGAAAAGAACAAAGATGAAGGCATCACGCTTCCTGATTTCAAAAGGCATTATACTACTAAAAACAATATTGTACTGGTGTAAGGCTAGACCTAAACTGGTAGAACAGAAAGACTGGAAACAATGCTATGCATATACAGTCAGTTGACCTTAACTGGGACTCTACCATACACTCAAAATTGTGTTAAGGGGGCCAGAGACCATGTTAAATATTCTTACTACGTTAAAACAAACAAACAAACAAAAAACAGATAGGTAAAGTTTCCGAAGGTCCCAGTCTGCTCAGCCAAGAGTGCTGGAAAAGCTGGGTGTCTATATGCAAAAGAATCAAAATGTACCTATGTCTTACACTGCATTACACCAAACAAACAAAAAAACCCCAATTCAAATGTAAGCCTGGCATGGTGGTACACACCTGTAATCTCAACACTTGGGAGATAGAGGCAGGAAGATCAGGAGTTCAAGGTCAGCTTTTGCTACATAGCAAGTTTGAGGTCAGCCTGGGCTACATGAGGCCCTGTCTCAAACAAACAAACAAACAAACAAACAAAACTCAGGGTTGCCAAGATAGCTTAGTGAGTAAAGATACCTGCTGCCAAGCCTGATGACCTGAATTCAATCCCTGGGAACCACGTGGGGAAAGGAGAATACTGTTTCCTGAAAGTCATTCTCTGACTGCCACATGTGTACTGTGTACTGTGGTGCGTACACACACACACACACACACACACACACACACACACACACTGCACAAATAAATGCAATTAAAAAGATAAGAAGCGAGCATCATTAATTCATTAATGGAGAAATTGAAGAAGCCCTAGTACACAGTGAGTGGAAAATGAAGCAATTCATTGCTAGGGATAGCAGTGTGGATATTCCTCAAAAACTGAAAAGTAGGACTGCATAGGCTTCAGCAATCCCATTTTGTTTTTAGTATTTACACACAAGACCTCGATTCAGGAAGCTTTGGGAGACATTTCATATGTAGACTATAGCACAGTTGAAAAGTGCAGTTTAAAACCGTACAGTGACATATTACCATGCACCTGCTACTGACACCAAATTGATGACAGTAATAACTGCAAAACCAATTGTTGGCATGACAACACCAAATAATGGTAAGATGTAGAGAAACCGGCATGGAAATACACTGCTGGTTTGAACGTAAAGAGGGCCAGGTACTCTGGACTATTGTTTGGCATTTTCTTAAAAAGTTAACCACAGGATGATCACACTTCTCCCTTAGAGAAAGCATTTGGGGGGTTGGGGATTTAGCTTAGTGGTAGAGCGCTTGCCTAGCAAGAACAAGGCCCTGGGTTTGGTCCTCAGCTCCAGAAAAAAAAAAAAAGGGAGAGAGAGAGGGAGAGAGAGGGGGAGGGGGAGGAGGAGAGGGGAGAGGGAGGAGGGGAGGGGGAGGGGGAGGGGGAGGGGAGGGGAGGGGAGGGGAGGGGAGAGGGAGAGGGAGAGAGAGAAAGCATTTGCAATCACTTCGGCCACCACTCAAAATTTCTTCAGACTCCAATATTCCGTTGAACTAAGACCACTCTAGGGATGAAAACTGGAGTGCCAACATCCCACACCTTCCAAGTTGTTTCTGCCCTGAGAGCGCCCTCCTTGCTGCCTATCCTGGGAGAGATAGACAGAACCTCCACAGCCCTTCCTTGGGCTCCTCCTGGCTGCCCAGTTCAGTGCTCCCGTCATGAGCTACTTGGTGGCTTCGGAGTCTTCTTAGCAAGTGGCTTTGCCCTTGCAGCTGGAAAGGAGTGTTTCTGTCAGCTCTTGGCCCTGAGGACCCTAGTGAAAACCAAGCATCAAGTTTTACATGGAGCAGGATTAGGTATTAATTTTCATCTTGCCTCTCTGGATGACACAATTTAGATTTTGGTTTGTTTCTATGTTTGTAATAGGGTCTAATATGTAGCCTGGGCTGGCCTTGAATTTGGAGTCCTCCTCCCTTAGACACTATAGTTCTGGGATGACAGGCATGAGTCACAATTTCCAGAAAAACAAAAACAACAAGATTTTTGTTGTTGTTGTTGTTTGTTTGTGTTTGTAATAGGGTTTCACTGGGTAGTTCAGGCTTGCTTGAATTTCACTCTGTAGCTCAGGCTGGCCTCAAATTCACAGCAATCCTCTCAAGTGCTGTGGTATTACAGGTGTGAATTACAATGCCCAGCACACCCCCCCTTTTTTTGTTTTGTTTTGAGACAGGGTCTCTCTGTGTAGCCCTGGCTGGCCTGCAACTCACTCTGCAGACCATCTGGCCTGGAACTCAGAGAGTCACCTGCCTCTGCCTCTACCTCCAGAGTTCTGGGATTAAAGGTCACCATGTGCCACATGCGTAGGTCATTTAAGTGTTTAAGCTCCTTCGAACTTATTTTAAAATCTTTTAAAGTCATGTTCTTTATCTGCTATTTATTTGTGTATTTTTATTTATGTATTATTTATTTACTTGTCTCTTTGTTTTCATCTTCCTCACTCCACCATACCTGTCAGCTTCATTGAAAAAAATGTTACCTCTCTAACCCAGACCCAGAAGGACAAACATGGTCTGCACTCATTCATAAGTGGATACTAGATATAAAGCAAAGGACAATCAGACTGCAACCCACAGATCCAGGGAGGCTACATAGCAGGGGGACCCTAGGATGACTGTGGCTTATAATAAGTTTTGGTTTTACTCAATCATTGGGCAAGCCTCAGTGAAACATTTCACTATTAGAATAAGGATTTGTACTGTATAAAACTGATAATAGAAAAAAAAATAAATAAATGAAAATGAAAAAAAAATTATATCTAAAAGGTTTTGGTTTTGGTTTTTTTTTGAGACAGGATTTCTCTGTGTAGTCCTGGCTGTCCTTGAACCTGATCCATCTGCCTTTGCTTCCTGAATGCTGGAATCAAAGGTATGTGCCACCACTGCCTGACTAAGACTTTACCTCATAATTGGATTCTGATATATAAATTTTGGAGGGACACATATATTCAAATCACAGTGTTCCATGCCTGGCCTCCTTGAAATTTATGTCTTCTTTACATACAACATTCATTTTATGGCATCCCAACAACCCTCCAAGTCTTAACTCATTCCAGCATTAACTTTAAGGGCTAATTCCCAAATCTCACCTAAATATTGTGTAAATCAGGTAAGGGGGAGGCCCAAGATATGGTTCATATGGAGACAAATTCTCTTCTGGCTGTGAACTTGAGAAGTCATACAGTTATATGCTTCAGACTTACCGCTGTGGTGGTGCATGCCTTTAATCCCAGCACTGGTGTGTGTGTGTGTGTGTGTGTGTGTGTGTGTGTGTGTGTGTGTGTGTTTAAGATATGTGCTCCAGTGAGTTTCATTAGGATTGTTTTCAGGGGCCTGGGTGAGGGTATTGTTTGTAGGAGAATAGACTCTCTACCAGAAGTTACAGGCTCCAGAGAATTTATTACCAACTGTTAACTACTTATAGACCCCCAGGGAAGGGTGAGGTGCCATGAGCCCCTCCCAACAGAAGAAGGTTTTTGTTTGTTTGTTTGAGACGGGGTCTCCCTGTGTAGTTCTGACTAGCCTTGAAATCATTCTGTAGACCAGGTTGGCCTCTAATTCACAGAGATTCACTTGCCTCTGCCTCCTGAATGATGGGATTACAGGTGTGTGCCACCACACTCAACATATTTCTCTAGGAGGGGATACCAAGGTCTAGATGTCACTGGTGTCCCTTTCTCTTTTTATAAATATATTTTAAGATTTTTACTTTTATTTATGTATGTAGGGGGCTGGTTGCTGGAGGATGCCAAAAAGAGGGTGTTGAATCCCCTGGAGCTGGAGTTACAGGCAGTTGTGAGATACCTAATGTGGATGCCAGGAACTGAGCTCGAGTCCTCTGAGGAGCAGCAAGCACTCTTAACCACCATGCCATCTCTAGCCCCACCCCAACAGGGGAACTAGCTTAAGACTCAAGAACAAAGTCTGGCACAGCACTTCTCGTCAGCTGGAACCAGGTGCCTGCACCTCTCCCAGGTTGTTGATGAATACTGGTGCTCTATATTTCTGGGATCATAAGTGGCAGAGCTCTTTGGGGCTCTACACCATGGGCAAATGGCCACTCGCTCTGGTTACAAGGCCATGGCTTTGCTAAGCACTATGCTGGTAAGAATTTTAGAGCAGCTTTACTCCAGTTCTCCGCTTGGATCTTAAGGCTCATCCAGGCATACTTTGAAATCTAGGTGGAGCTAGTCATGACTCCACAGCTCAGGAGCACTGTTTGCTTGCAGAGCTGGAACAGCGTAGAACCACCAAGGTTTATCTCTTCTAGTGGGTTGCTGCCCACGCTGAACCGGAGTCCAGATCCTATCAGCTCTCCTCCAAAGGCCATACTCTAAATACATGGGTTACTAACCCAGACAAGGTCTCTTGGGATGAATACTAAGGGCCCATTGAGAGCCTAAACTACCTCCTTTGTGATGGGAATGGAGCCTAAACATTCATCAAATCCGAGGGATCCTAAGTTCTGCTTATCTCTTAACAAGCCTGGTTAGTACACCACTTGCCTTTGAGGCATCTAGGAAGCAGCACTCCTTGGCATAATTCCCCTTTGAGTGCTTGTCTCCTAAGCAAGTTTAGTAGTAAATCCTTATATCAATTCTATGACTTCATTTCTTCTATGTCGCAGGCAGCCGCTGAAAGTAGCACTCCCCAGTCAGATACAATAGAATTAAAGGTTACAGAGGAGGAGAAGGAAGGAAGGAAGGAAGTAGAAAAACTGGTTTTGACTTGGTTCAGGCTCTGTTCTCTGATTTAGGAAGAACAGGGTCAGGGCAGACTCTACCCATTAATAATAAGGAGATTTAACTGTAATGGGTAAGGCAAGAGTTCTTCCGGTCAGAGCTTTAAAAGTGAATGTCCTAAACAATCACGTGGATCGGAACAGTTTAATCCCCTACCCCCACCTCAAACTAACTGTTGACTAATTGCCAACAAAGCAATGCAAGCTCTTTGTCTATAAACCACTGTCTGCTTGTATTCAATGAAACCATAGGTCTACTATATGGGTATTTAAATATTCAGAATTCTATAAATATTGAATATTTATTGTAAGACAGCAAGTGCAATGACTTCTACGTTTGTAGTTAAATGAGATGGTCTGGAAAAATAATTCTAATTGGTAACGCAAGAATGATTACAATGTACTCTTAAATTTTAATTTTTATCTAAATTTTTTTTTTTTTCCGAGACAGGGTTTCTCTGGGTAATTTTGGTGCCTGTCCTGGAACTCACTCTGTAGACCAGGCTGAAATCACAGAGATCCGCCTGCCTCTGCCTCCCTGATTGTTGGCATTAAAGGCATGCACTACCACTACCTGGCTCTAAATTCTTTTTTTTTTTTTTTTTTTTTTTTTTTTTTTTTTTTTTTTTAGTTTTCTCTGTAGCTTTGGAGCCTGTCCTGGACAGGCTCTGTAGACCAGGCTGGCCTCGAACTCACAGAGATCCGCCTGGCTCTGCCTCCCGAGTGCTGGGATTACAGGCGTGCGTCACCACTGCCCGGCCTAAATTCTTAAATCTTCCTCTTTTTAAAATTAAACCTTATTATAAAGAACTTGCAAATAAACCAGGCATGGTGGCACATGCCTTTAATCCCAGCACTTGGCAAGTAGAGGCAGGCAAAGCCAGTCAGGTCTTCAGAGTGAGTTCCAGGACAGCCAGAGCCCTGTTACACAGAAACCTGGTCTCACAAAAGCCAAATGGGGGTTGGGGAGAAAGAAAAGAAAAGAAAAAAAGGGGGCAATTAGCATGACAAGGAAAAGACAATGCCTTAGAAGCTGTCACACAGCCACGCGAAGGTTTCAACACAGACGTTTTTATTTGACAACCGGCAACAAACTCTTCTAGTTGGTTCATTATGGAATGTAGATGGCTTTAGATTGTCTGGGGGTGATTTTTTCAAACTGAACAACAATTTCAAGCTTTAAAACATTCAAGACTCAATAGAGATTCCCCACTTTACATCTGGTCTCAAGTATTTTCTAATTGTTTTAGCAGTTTGGTATAGATTTGCTTTCAGGTAGGTGAGTAAAGATGATGCCGTTGTCTTTAAAAACAAGGTTGTTTTTTTTTTGTTTTGTGTTGTGTTTGTTTTTGTTTTGCCATTACAGCTTCATTTATGCATGAGGATAGGTAATGGCAATTTGTTTTTGATCCTCGTTTAATCGGTTGGGTTCATGGCGTTATCTGTAAAAGAAAGGCTTGCAATTATTTTCTATTTTCCAGTAATGCCTCTCCCTTGTGCACATCTTTAGAAGGAGCCTACTAAGGACTACCAAGTCTTTCTCTCTCTCTCTCTCTCTCTCTCTCTCTCTCTCTCTCTCTCTCTCTCTCTCTAGTTTTTTGAGACAGGGTTTCTCTAAGTAGCTCTGGCTGTCCTGGAACTCACTATATAGACTAGGCTGGCCTCGAACTCACAAAGATCCGCCTGCCTCTGCCTCCTGAGTGCTGGGATTAAAGGCATGAACCACTACTGCCCAGCTGATTCTTTATAATAAAAGCCAAAGATCAGTATTTCAGCTGTATGAGATGCTGTGAAAATGCATTATGTGGAGATGGAGATGGCCCAGCTGGTAAAGCTGCTTGCCAGCCAACCTGTGTGCAAGCATGTACTCATGTACACAGGTCAATACACAAAATGTTAAACACTGAAATGTCCATTTCCTTCCTCACCTATGGATGTTGCCTTGTAAACTATAGTTTTGATGCTGTGAAAGAACGAAGGCACTACAAGAACTACAAAATCTTTTGCCTGCTGGGCGGCGGCGGCGGCAGCGGCAGCGGCAGCAGCAGCCGCAGCAGCAGCACACGCCTTTAATTCCAGCACTTGGGAGGCAGAGGCAGAAGGATCTTTGTGAGGACAGCCTGGTCTACAGAGTGAGTTCCAGGACAGCCAGGGCTACACAGAAAAACCCTGTCTTAGAAAAAGAAAGAGAGACAACTTTTTCTTTCATATAAAGTGCAACTTCAACTTTTAAGACAAACTTATGATAGAGAAGTCACACTGATTTAATTAAAAGACATCTCTGTGTGGGTATAGGTACATGAGTGTTATTGCCTACAAAGGTCAGGGTAGTTGGGTCCCCCGGAGCTGGAATTATAGGTGACTGTGAGCAACATGACACGGTGCTGGGGACCAAACCTGGGTCCTCTGCAAGAGCCATATGAGCTCTTAGCTACTGAGCCATCTCTCCAGCCTCACGGTTTTAGTCTCTATAGGAGATACCACTTCCTTTCCGCTCCATTCTGCACAGTAAGACATGGAGAGTGTGTGGGTCAATGGGTCTAGTCTGTGTACTCAGAACTCAGTTGCTCTGCAAAGCCAGAGCTTAAGAGGAGGCATTCCAGGAGCAGGACTGGGTGGGGGTTGGAGGGTCAGGTTCTGCTCAGCTCTTCCTTAGCTCCTACCCTCTGCTGCGGGTTGCCTTTGTGATTATAATCAGGGACTCTGGCTCCTGGGTGGGCAGCTTAATGGGGTCTGAACATATCCACCTGGACCCTACAAACATGCACTGCCTTGGATCCTCCCAGTTCCTTCCAATTCTCTTTCTCTTGATAACTACAACCCCCAACTCAGTCCCTGCTGGTGAAGACATTCACCCACTCCCCAGTGATCTTGACTGGAGCAGCCTCCTGGGGCTCCTCCTTGCCCAGACTGCAGAGCCTTGGACTTGGTTAACACAGGAGAGAGAAGGGGGGCACTTATGTGGGGATGTCTGAGTGAGACAGGAACTAGACCACCGGGGGCAGTCCCTGAGCTGGAGTCCTCCCTTGTAGCCAAGGCACAGTGTGATCCCTGTGAACAGGCACTGTTCCAACTTCTTCCTTACACTCCATGTTCTTTGCCTGCTTAGGTCATCCTTGGAATGGGGTCGGTGTCTTTTGCATCCCCAGTGCTGGGATTACATCATGCTCTGCTTCTGTGGTGTCTAGGCATTGAACCAAGGGTTTCATGCATGCAAGGAAAGTCCTTTACCAACTGGGTTACATCCTGATTATCCCTTGACTGTTTATTTACTTTCTAAAAATTAATTAATTAATTTGTTTGTTTGTTTATTGCTTAGGTAAGGTCTTACTATGTAGCCCTAGCTCTTCTGGGACTTGCTCACTAGACCAGGCTGGCCTTCAACTCACAGATACCTGTCTGCCTCATTGAGTACTGGAGTGCTGGACTTACATGCATGCACCACTACACCTGGCTTGCAATGTCTTTAATTTTTTTTTCTTCAAGACAGGATTTCTCTGTGTAGCTTTGGAGCCTGTCCTGGAACTCACTCTGTAGCCCAGGCTGGCCTCGAACTCGCAGAGATCCGCCTGCCTATGCCTCCCGAGTGCTGGGATTAAAGGCGTGCGTCATGACCGCCCGGCTGCAACGTCTTTAATTTTTTAAAAGCGTTTGAATTGAATTTTTTTTAAGAGTATGAGTGTTTTCTTTGTATGGATGTCAGGCTGCAAAGATGCAACATATGAATGACTTCAATAACAATACAAAGGGCAAGAAAGATACCTGGTGCAGTTTTTTCCATGTCTTGCTTTGATTTAGATTTCAGATTAGTGAGCATCTCCCTAGAATACAGAGAAAGTGAAGTGGACTGTCAATAGGCTGACACCAACAATTTGGAGACCCAAAAGTCATTCAAGCACACACATAAAAATTGGCCCATTCATATTGGAACTAAGAAAGGTTGTCTTCCTACTAAAAGGAATGGGGATGTGAAATTTACTTTTTTTTTTCATGGATATGTGTAACAGAAAAGACCAAAGAAAGAAGTAGAGGTTTTGAGAAAAGTTTCATTAGAGCTACTATTTTTGTTGTTTATCAATTAGTAAACAAACCACTGATCTTCCATAAAAGGGGTGGGGGTGGGGAGTTTGAACAATTAGCCATGCAAAAAGCAGGCAGGCTACTCACCCCACCTTCTTTGAGACAGCTTGAACTATGCAGCCCTAACTGGCCTGGAAGCCACTCTGTAGATCAGATTCTACATAAGAAATCAGAATGTGGTGACGCCCAGCTGCAGTCCCCGCACTGGTGAGGTGGAGGCAGGGCTGACTGGAGCTCAAGGCCTGTTTATCCCAGCAGAGCTCCAGGAGACAGAGGCAAAGGGAAGTCACTATGTAAATCAGGCTGGCCTAGAACTCAAAGAGATTCTCCTGCTACTGCCTCCCAGATGCTGGCATTGAAGGCATGCATGCAAATCTTACGTATTTCTCCATTTTAAAGGAAAAAGCCGGACACCAAATGTGTGCCTCCACTGGCACTTGGTAAAAAAAACAGTACTAAGAGAAAAGAGCATGAAAGCTCTTCTCTAGGACACTGCCTTACTAGAAATAGACTTCTGGGCTCTTTTACCCTTTGAACTCTCTATTTCTTACAAATATGACAGCCATGCTCACAAAAGCAAAATCCTAAATAATTTAATATCAAAATCATCTGTGAGCCGGGCGGTGGTGGCGCACACCTTTAATCCCAGCACTTGGGAGGCAGAGGCAGGTGGATCTCTGTGAGTTCGAGGCCAGCCTGGGCTACCAAGTGAGTCCCAGGAAAGGCGCAAAGCTACACAGAGAAACCCTGTCTCAAAAAACAAAACAAAACAAAACAAAAACAAAACAAAAAAAAAATCATCTGTGAGAAAAGTACACATAAAGCAGAGGAAGTGGAAACAATGTCCTCCATAAAAACAGCAACAACAGCATAGTGCAACTGGTGTGGGGGACACTTGTTACTACAGACTGAGTGCCTTCCTGCATTTCTTTTCAGCAGGTACAAAGGATAAGGCTAAGAACAGTTCATGAAGAGGCATCCTCCCTGGATGTCCCACAACCCAAAGACACACAAGATTACATACATATACATGGAGGGGTTTGTTTTTATGTCGCCAATGATAACTTGCACGTTATCGTCAGTATCGCTGTCACTGTGGCTGGTCTCATCATCTTCTTCAGAACATCCCTATGGAGTGATAAAGACACAGGGAAAAGTCAAAATGAAGTAGACGGAACTTTGGGCCATCAAAGAAGGACTTCTGTCTTAATGTTAACCCTACGGTTGATCGTATTTTTTTAAAATAATTCTTTATTTTTATTTTATGTGCATTAGTGTTTTGCTTGCGCGTATGTCTGTGTGAGGGTCCTCTGGAACTGGAGGTACAGACAGTTGTGAGCTGCCATGTGGATGCTGGGAATTGAACCCGGGACCTCTGGAAGAGCAGTCAGTGCTCTTAACCGCTGAGTCATCTCTCCAGCCCCCAATGGTTGATAGTCTTAAGTGATGAAAATAAAGTTGGTACGAAGCTTAGTAAACCTTGTACCTTATAACTTGACCACTGCCCCTCTCCCACATCAACATCATTAGGTAGGTACCTTGATAACTTTGGAAAAAATGGGCCTTGGGTACAGTGTTCTTGTAAGGGTAGATTGCTCACATTAATGAAAGCACCAGATACCCTGACAAGATCTAAGTTGGTTCTAGAATATTTAGTGGCATTGGTTGTTGACTATAATCCTCAATTTGCTTTTATTATGGCTGACATTTATTTTCTTTCTTTCAAAATCTCAAAAGGAAATCTGAACGTGGTGGTGCGCATCTGCAGTCGCAGCACTGGCGAGGTGGAGGCAGGGCTGAAAGCTCAATGCCATCTTTTAATCCCACCACCACTGGGGAGGCAGAAGCAATTGGATCTCTATGAGTTCGAGACCACCCTGGTCTACCATAGTGAGTTCTGGGGCAGCCAGGGCTCCATAGCAAGGCTCTGTCTCAAAAAAAAAAAAAAACAAATGAGAGAGAGATTATATCCATCTAGGCCACATTCACCTTAGCTTTCCAGGGCTGTGGCCCTGGCTTCAGGGTAGGCATGCAGCAGCTACTTGAAAAGAATCATTACTTTGGTAGTCAATCTTCAATATTCATGTATTCTATACTTACAAATTCACCTATTTATTAAAATTCAGTTGTAACACTTAAATCAATACTTTCAGTGCATTTTGGTTATTTCAGACATGCACAAAGTGGTGAAAAATTTGTCACCCAATGTGAATTTTCCTGGCTGAGGTTGAACCTTGGCCTTCTTGTTTCAGCTCTCATACTTTAAGCACATATCCTCTGCACTGTCCACTTAATACCACAATTTTCACATTTATGTTCCTTTTGCTGGGAGCCCCCACCTCAGGCATAGTGCTAAAACTCTATGCAGTGTGTCTAAGCACACAAGACTGTGTTGTGCTGTGTATTATGTTTAAATTTTAAAGTGTGTGTGTGTGTGTGTGTGTATGAGAGAGAGAGGAGGGAGGGAGGGAGAGAGAGAGAGAGAGAGAGAGAGAGAGAGAGAGAGAGAGAGAGAGAGAGAAGACAGAGACAGAAGCACATGTGTGGAGGCCAGAAGACAACTTTCAAGAGTTGGGTTTCTCCTTATACCTTGTTTGGGACAGGATAGCTCTTGTTTCTGCCATGCTGAATACTTCAGGCAAGCAGGCCTACAAGCTTCTAGATAATCCTGTGTCTGCCTCCCATCTCACCATAGGAGTGCTGGGATTACAGATTGAAGGCACTTGTTTTGCTTGGCGTAGCCCTGACTGTCCTGGAACTCGATTTGTAGACCTGCTGGCCTTGAACTCACAGAGCGCTCTGCCTGCCTCAGCCTCCTGAGAGTGCTGGGATTAAAGGTATGGGACACCACATCCAGCTTCACATCTGGCTTAAAAAAAACTTTTTATGGGCTAAAAAAACCTTTTCACAGACCCACATTTTAGAAAATGATAACAAAATACATAGTATTCCAAAATTGGCTGAACTATAGTAAGGCAGGACTGTCATCGGCCCCTTCTGCTACTTACTTCATTAATAAGCCAAGCCCAAACCTGCTACATGTGCAGTCACACTTGACAGTTTACTCATGTTTTGCTCTACCAAGGAAAATTCTTAGGCTATATACCAAAAAGAATGTATAACCATTCTTATGTGTATGGCTACTTTAAAAAAATTATTTATTTTTTATAGCTGGGCTGTGGTAGTGCATGCCTTTAATTCCAGCACTCCGGAGGCAGAGGCAGGCAGATCTCTGTGAGTTCGAGGCCAGCCTGGGCTACAGAGTGAGTTCCAGGACAGGAACTAAAGCTATACAGGGAAACCCTGTCTCAAAAAAAAATATTTATTTTTTTAATCATACTCATTATATTCATTAATTACACTCATGATATTAATTACATTTGTGATATTCATTGATCACATTCGCAGTATTCATTCAATAATTATATTTATAATATTCATTAATTACATTAATAGTATTGATTTATTACATTCATGATATTATATCCTGTTACTACTGTCCATTGTGGGGTTTTTCCATCACACAAAACAGAGATGCTGTACTTAGGAAATCATTGCTCTATGTTTCTTTCTTGTCCATCTTGAGATAACGTCTAATCTTTCTGGTGTATGACTACTTTTATGCTAAACATATACCTACTTCTATTAAATTTCATATTTTAAAATTGGGCGAACTCAAAACTGGCAAGATTTTATTTTATTTTGGTCTTAGACATACCCCCTCAAACTGAACATGTTAAAATCACATTTATATTACATGTTGAGGGAAAGGGATCATGGCTTAGTGGGTAAAGCTGCTAGTCACGATAGCCTGGCAGCCCAAGTTTGATCCTCAGAACCCATGAAAAAATTAAGATCTATGGAGCCAGTGAGGTGGCTCAGTAGATTAAGGCACTTCCCACCAAGCCTGAGAAGCACAGGGTGGAAAGAGAGAACCGTCATCTTCAAGTTGTCCTCTGGCAGCCACACAAATACCCAAATATACACAAACACACAGAGTAAAAATTAATAATAAATTAAATACATTTATTTATATTTTTAATTATATGTGTGTATACATGAGTGATAGTGTCCTCCCCCTGGAGTTGGGTGTTAGAAGAGGTTGTGAGCTATATAATGGGGGGGCTGGGAATCAAACTCAGGTCTTCTGGAATAGCAGTAAGAACTCTTAACCACTGAGCCAACTCTCTGCCCATATTGCATTCATATTACAAAGTCCCACTTTAAAAATGTCCAAACAAATTGATATGCATTCATTTAGAGAACTGGAATGGAGGGAGACTCTGAATCAAGTCAGTTGAAGGCCTTGTGATGTATAACATATCTTGGAGAAGATTTAGGCCTACCGTGAAGAAGGCTTGGGGCTGGAGAGATGGCCCAATGGTTAAGAATGCTTGTAGGGGGGGGGGCCGGTGGCACAGGCCTTTAATCCCAGCACTCAGAAGCAGAGGCAGGAGGATCTCTATGAGTTCGAGGACAGCCTGGTCTACAGAGCAAGATCCAACAGAGGCACCAAAACTACACAGAGAAACCCTGTCTTGAATAAACAAAGTTAATTAATTAAATAAATAATTAATTAATTAAAAATGCTTGTGGCTCTTCCAGAGGACCAAAGTTTGACGCCGGCACCCACATTAACTGGCTCACGACTACCTGTAACTCCAGCTCTAGGAGCAGCTAAAGCCCCAATGCCTTTGATGTTTGTGGGTACCTGTACTCATGTGCATATATCTACACACACATGCACAGAATTAAAAATAAAATAAATTTTTAAAAGTTTGAAGGTCTATCCTGTGGAAGGAACATTAAATTTGTTAGTACTGGTTCAAAGGAGCTGAATTAGAATAGATGCTTTAAAAGTACAGCAAGACAGTTCCCTATGAAGCATAAGTCGACATTTGCTGTTGTAGAGCTACTCCAGGATCTATGGGGCTTCCTTAGGAAGTACTTTATTCTCCATCAATAGAAAAGTCATGTAATCACATGCTACAATTCTACAAGCAATTCAAGCACAGTATGATTTACTAGGTCAGATGATCTTCCCTGGGACCGAACTCTAAACAATCTGTAGACACACGAACATATCTAGCACCTGGTTTTCAGAAGGGTAAATCACATGGGTATATTTGTTTTCTATTATTCTTGCTTCTAAATACATCTCCATCAACAGGCAGGGAAAGAACAAGAAAAAGAGAATACTCTCTGAGTAGTTATTTGTTCATGCATCGATCCCTGTTTCAAAGCCCTAACAGGATTTATGGGAGAAAATATATTGACCATATTTAACTGATGAGTTAAACACATTCACAGCGTGGTTCAGTTTTCAGTGGTTCTAACACCATATCTCTTCTAGTATGTTTAGAATCCAGCAACCCACCCCCCCACCTACCCCACCCCCCACCCCACCCCCCACCCCCCACCCCCACCCCCGCCATTTGATGTGTGTTTCAGGTTCTCACATCTTGGTGTGTTTTGGTTTTCCTTGTCCTACTTACAGCTTGGCAAGCGTCACTATCATCAGTACTGCTGACTTGGTTCTCTTGAAGAATATCTTGCAGGTGAAGGGATGAGTTGGCATGGCTAGAGAAAAGTATCACAATAGTCAACACACTGGAGAGTTTTTCACCTCAACACCAGATTGCATGCAGTTCAGAAACCCAAGCAATGAAACTAAAGTACAATCTGGGGCTAAAACCAAATGATTGAATAACTGGGACGGACTTCAGAAAATGCATTGAACAGAATATTGAGACTGAAGGGTGTTATCTAGATCAACTTTTTCATCTTATAGATTAAGAAATAAACAGTGAGATGACTGTTTTGACTCTACTTAGTTTGTTCTAGTTTCATTGGCCCAAATATTGTTGCAGTTTTAATGGGCTCACTTGATATATGTATTTTGCTCTCCACTTTGTTACCTTTTAAAAGCTTCAGTTTTGGATTTTTACCCAGTTCGTTCTTGCTTTGGGTTCAGGTCACAATTACTAGCGTAAGTTTGATTTCCAATATTCCTAACAGAAAGCGATTTGTTAGCGAGTTCCAGGAAAGGCGCAAAGCTGCACAGAGAAACCCTGTCTCGAAAAACCAAGAAAAAAAAAAGGGGGGGAAAGGAAATAAAAAAAAAAGAAAGAAACCGATTTATCGATTTGTCAGTGGTCCCTAGCTATTTGCACTGTGTTGAGATTCTGACCCTAGAGCACCTGCACTGGAGAATGTGTGCTTTTGTAGGCAGTCCAGATCATGCTTCTGCCTGTGCTTCCACTCCCACCCTCTGTTCCCATCATTAAATAAAGAGGCTCTGAGACTAAGCTACATCTAATCTGTTTTCTCCTGGAGTTTCTGGGAACTCAGTTATCAGTTCTCTGAGACACTGTATCTCATTCACTAGCCTAAGCAACTGGAATGCACTTGGCCTTGGGAGAATCCCTACTGAAAACTGAGTACAAAAGAGAAATTGCTATCCACCATTGTTCATAGAGGGCTTCAGAACAGCATGAAAAATAAAAATCCAAAGAAAGCTTTTCAGTCTTATTTCGATAGTATTTTTCTTTAAAGACACAGCAAGGTACCAGTTTCAATCAGTGAGAAAACCAAAGACTCTCTTGTCTTGGAAAAAGAAAGTGTGATAAATTCTCAGTTACTGCTCTAGAAGGTCTCATGGAAGTGTGCATTTGTGTGCTGTTCATCAAATCATGTAACAAGGTAGTTGGTGTACTTCTTGTTCCCTTGAGTTGGAATCAGCTGCCAACGCAAAGATAACAATGGTTAATGTGAATAGAATCTTGCACAGCTTACCCCAGGGATTCCTCCTCCTTCTTCTCAGTGTCATCATCTGTAATGAAAAATAAAAGGTGAAAATGTACATGTAAGGCAAAGGGTGGCAGGAAGGGGAGGAAGTAGCTTGGAAGGCCTCTTGGGCTTGAACTCCTGGGGGCAGGAGACCATACCATGCGGAATGATATTGCCAAACCTAAACACAACTGAGATTTTATTAACAGCCTATCAAATAGTTGGAGGAGAGGTAGTAACAGTCACCAGTTTTAGACCCTTTAAACTGCCAAGGGTATAAAAGGAGAAAAAATATTTGTAAAAATTGTCTTTCACTACTTTTTTAAGTGTTTTAAAATTTGCATTCATATATACCAAGAAAAATATTTTCATTTATTCTTCCGACTCTGAGTAAACTTGCAAAAATCCTTTTACACCTAAGTTAATGTGTGTATTGAGCATATTTAGCACTTTAAGAAGGAAGTTATTTTCTTGAAACAGGTGAAGAAAAATGAGCTAAAAAAGGAGGATGCTGAGCAGAAAGTTACCTGAGTTCATCTGAAGGGTCTCTACCCCAAGAAGCACTTTTGTGAGAGCTAACAGCGAAGAACCTGAGCTGCTGGAGCTCATTCCTATGAAGGCTTAACAGTTTGCTTTAAAAAAAAATGCCTAGGCTGGCAAAACATAAAAAACCCAAAACAACCAAAAATAGCAGGGTGGACTTAGGGGTGACTTCAAGGTGGAATACTTGCCCAGTGCAGAGGGAAGCCTTGGCTTGATTCCCAACACTGTGAATGAAACAAGAATAAAAAGGCAAAATGAAGCCAGGCTGTGGTGGCGCACACCTTTAATCCCAGCACTCGGGAGGCAGAGGCAGACGGATCTCTGTGAGTTCGAGGTCAGCCTGGTCTACAGAGCGAGATCCAGGATAGGCACCAAAACTACACAGAGAAACCCTGTCTCAAAAAAATAAAAAAATAAAAAAAAGGCAAAATGAGGATTAAAACATATACAGACCTAAATACAAATAAAATTCATATTTAACACATTAAGTCAAAGCACTTTGAAGATATCTCCACATTTATCATTGCATGTTCTAGGAGATACGGAAGCAAGAGTGTGTAGATTTTGTGGCAAGTGAGGCTGTTATGTCAGAAGGTTAAGCCGCCGCTTTATTGTTTTGTTTTCCTTAGGCAGTCTCATTGTACAGCCCTAGCTGGCCTGGAGCTCGCTATGTAGACCAGGCTAGCCTCAGACTCACAGAGCGCAGCCTACCTCTGTCTCCCACGTGCTGGGATTAAAAGTATACACCACTACATCCAGTTTACTTTGTCTTATTTGTTTGCTTTTGTTTTTGCCAGTACAGGGTTTCTCTGTAGCCCTGGCTGTTCTGAAACTTGCTCTGCAGACCAGGCTGGCCTCGAATTCAGAGATACAGGCTACCTCCTAAATGCTGGGATTAAAGGTGCCACCACTACTGCCCGACTCCAGCTCACTGTATTAAGGTGAAAAAGTGAATCCAAAATATATGTTTAAATGCCTCAGTTTACAGGACTTCTGTTGTTGAATGGGTCCCTCAATTTGATTGGGGAGAACTACCAGATGCCCCAATTCTAGGAGAAAGTAGGAAGGGGATGATAACTACCAGCTCACACTGGGACCTTCTGGTCTCCAGTAACAATGCTCTTTTCCAACAGTGTCCAAAGGTAGTTCCACACGGGTTAGTAGATAACTCTGATTAGTTCATTCGTAAAAGTTTGTGTTGTTCATCATTCTACTTGCCTCCAGTTAAAGAGAATCCCTGATTTTGTTTGACAGTTTTAGGGAAAACTAAGGATCTTCGGATGACATTACTTAGAAATCAGGGGGCAGGCGGCATGAGAAACAAGAAAACCTGGAGAGACAGAAGATGGTTTCCCCTCTGCTCAGGGGGAATTGGAAAGAAACAGTGTCTCTGAATTCAGGCCCAGAAAGGTCATTTTCCTTCTTTAGACAGTGATAAAAAAGTAGGTCTTTACCTTCGAAAAACCAGCGTTCTTCATCCTCAAATTCTGTGAACTCCATTGCGCTGCATTCTGCTTCAGATGACTGGGGGGTCTGCTCCTCGGACATGGCTGTGGAATTAGGCTCCTGTGTTTGGGAAGAGGATCCGGGGGGAGACCTGTTGGAGGAGCTGATACCCAAGTCTAGGTGGCTGCTATGAATGAAGGCCTGAGGATCTGGGCCGGAGCTTTAAGCTTTCATCACAGCCTCGGTTTGTGATGTTGTGGAGGGTGGGGCTTGGGTGGGGCCTAGGTAAGGAGTCCAGGGCCCAGGCCCAGGACTAGGGGGGGCAGGGGTTGGGGCCAGAGAGCCCCGAGTGTTGGAAATGGGTAGAGCCAGAGTCCTTAAGGCCTACTCTCAATCAAGGTCTTAGAAAACACTGGCATCTAGGTTTTCCTTCAGCTTGGGTGGCAGTATTAAGAAAACCTCTGTGATCTAGTTAGTATTGGGGTGAGGTGGTAGGTCCTATACGCTTCCTTTTACAGGATCGGGTATCAGAGCTTCCACCTTACCACCAACTCCCTACCAACTTACCACCGTGGAGCTTGCCTTTCCCAATCTACCCTTACAGATGTTCTTTTTCGGCACTTGTGAAGAACAGGAGGGTGGGTGGGCTTAACAGGCAGGGGTGTTGGAAGGCTACCATGGTTGGGTACCAGACCACAGGAGATGAGGCCCAGAGGCAAGGAAATAGGCTGGGGGTAGGCAGGCAGTTTGTAGAGGTGTAGAATGAGAGAAGGTCACATGTCTGCGGTACCCCTTACCCCAATCCTCCGAGGGCATAGGAAAAAAAAAATTGGCGTCTGAGTTCTCTCAGCTGGGGCAGAAACACTAAGAGATTATCTGGGACTTAGCTGGGGGGCGGGGGCGCCGGAGGAGGCAACTCTCACTCCCTTCCTTTCACGTGTCAGCTACTGAAACTCCCTGCCTTACAAAGGCTACAGTAGGACCACACTGTGAAGTTGGGCTCTCCTTATCAACCGCCGGGTACAGAATGTTAGTGTTCCCAGATGTACTTGAGGGCCACAGGAGGTGGGGAGTGGATCTCGTGGGCAGTAGGCACGAGGAGGCTGGAATGAGCGTCATCCGCAGGTGGGGGTGGGTCTGGTGGGCAGTGGGCAAGAGGCTGGAATGAGCATCGTAATGAGTAGGGCTGGTGTCAGGAGCTGCGGGGTTGTGTGGGGCAGGGGGTAAGATAAAGGAGGGGATGGATGGAGAGGTGGGTCGGGAACTAGAGAATACCGCACTCTGGGAGGACCTACCCCAAAGGGGCTTCCTCATTAGAGGGCTTAGAACACACTTGCTGCTAGGTTTTCCCTCAGCTCGCCTGGAAGCAGCAAGAAAATGTCTCATCTAGTTAATGCTTGGGGTGGGCTGTCCTATGTTCTTCCTTTCAGTGAGTCAAATATTGAACCCCCTACCTTACAAAGCCAGCAAGACCTCACCGCAGAATTTGACTCGATTTTCCAGCTAATCTGCACTGCTCCTCTGATGCCCAAGCAATCCTTTCAGAGGACTGAAAGTGGTGGGGATGAAGGACAGGGTGCGGTGCGGTGCGGTGCGTGGTGGCGCCAGGTCTGGGGGACCGGAAGGTGAGATGGTGTACTGGAGAGGGGTAGTGTGATGTAAGATGAGATTGTTACACCTTTGTAGCAGGCTAAAGCCTCATCCCTGTCCTTTGAGGGATGATGCTAGAAAACACCAGCACACAGATTTTCCTTCAGCTACTCTAGAAGCACTAAAAACGTCTGCACTCTAGATTAATACTTTCTTGAGACAAAGTCTCAGTATGTAGCCCCACCTGATCTGGAACTTGCTATGTAGATCAGGCTGGCCCCAAACTCACAGAGATCCATCCTCCCGCCTTTGACCTCCCCGAGTATTGTCATTAAAGAACTGCACTACCACACTACCTACCTTCTAGTTACTATTTTGTGAGGGTCAGTTGCTCCTCAGCTTTTCCTTGTATTGGGTCAGTTAGTGGAAAGTCTTACTTCGTAAAGGTGGCCAGACCTCACTGTGGAGTATGACTCTCCTTCCTAGAGACCTGTGCAGACCTTTAGATTTCCCAGCAGGAATTGTGGAGCCCAGAAGGTGGACTCACGGTCATCTGGCTTCAGGGAGTCGGGTGCAGGGGAGGTTAGGAGTTTTGGGAGAGAGAATGAATGTCACATCTCCATGGTACCCTAAAGTCTCATCCTCACTGGAATGCCTAGAAAATACTGGTTCCTAGATTCTCACCCAGCTGGCGTGGATGCACAAAGCAGATGCCAGATCTAGTTACTAGTCGAGAGAGGAGGGATTGATTCTATACTCTTTCTTCACTGGGTTAGGTACTAGTTTTTACCTTATAAAAGCACTAAGACTTCATTGGGGAGCTTGACTTTCTGTCCAAACCTATAGCTCAGACCATTATTTTCCTGTGAAAATAAAAAACAGAAGGTGGGGTGGGAGTAAGGGTGGGGAGTCAATTGTGTGTGATGAGGCCAGCTGGGGAATACAGGGCTCGAGAATGTCAGATCTCTAAAGTATCCTAAAGGCTCACATTCACTGGAGGACCCAGAGAAACCTGCTGCTTATTCTCCCTCAACTAGATTGGGAGTGCTAAGAAAACATGACCTATTTTCCTTTGGTTGGTTGTGTGTGTAGGTTTGCTTCTATAGTCTTTCTGCCAAACCAAAGCGAATGTGACCACCTGACCTAACCTTAACTTATGCTAACATTTGATTTTGAAGTAGTGCTTGAAGAACACAGAAAGTGGGATAGGGGTGGGGTGGAGG